>NW_027185712.1:4259097-4261732 GCF_028583685.1 Petaurus breviceps papuanus
AGAGAGAGAGAGAGAGAGAGAGAGAGAGAGAGAGAGAGAGAGAGAGACAGAGCGCAAGCAAGCAGCTTGCTTCAATCTGAATTCAGACTCTGTAATTCATTCTCTTAATGTGGATAGCCTTTTCCATCATGACTGTTTTGGAGGTGTCTTATAGCCTTGCATTGCTGAGAGGAGTTCAGTCTATCAAAGTTAGTCATCACAAATACAATGCATTTGTAATTGTGTACAATTTTCTCCTGGATCTGTTCCCCTGACTCAGCATCAGTTTATTTAAGTGTCTCCATGTTTTTATAAAGTTCATCTGCTCCTCATTTCTCTTAGCATAAAAGTATTCCATTGCATTCATATACCACAATTTGTTTAGCCATTCCTCAATTGATATGTATCCCCTTGATTTCCAATTCTTTGTCACGACAAAAAGAGCTGCTATAAATATTTTTGTACATATGGGTCCTCCTCCCACTTCTATGATCTCTTTTGAATATAGCCCTAGAAATGATATTGCTGGGTCAAAGGGTATGAACATATTTATAGCCTTTGGGCATAGTTCCAAATTGCTCTCCAGAATGATTGTATCAGTTCACAATTCCATTGAGCTTAGTGTTCTAACTTTCCCACATCTTCTCCAGCATTTATCATTTTCCTCTTTTGCCATGTTAGTCAATCTGACCAGGGAGATGTGGTATCTAAGAGTTGTTTTGATTTGCATTTCTCTAATCAGTAGTCATTTTGAGCATTTTTTTCATATAATTCTAGATATCTTTAATTTTCCCCTCTGAAAACTGCCTGTTCATATCCCTTGACCATTTATCAATTGGGGAAAATCTTATATTCTTATAAATTTGATTCATTTCTCTTTATGTTTTAGAAATGAGACCTTTATCAGAGACATTGGTTATAAAAAAATCTTTTCATATTTTCTCTTTCCCTCCTAGTCTTGGTTACATTGGCTTTGATTATACAAAACCTTTTTAATTTAAAGTAATCAAAACTGTCCTTTTTGCATTTCATAATGCTATCTTGTGTTTGTTCATAAATTCTTCTCTTCTTCATAAATCTGACAGGTAAACTTTTGCTTTCTCTCCCAGATCATTTACAGTATCAGCATTTATATCTAAATTATTAACCCATTTTGACTTTGTTTTTGTATACAGTGTCAGATATTGTTTAATGCCCAATTTCTACCATACTATTTTCCAGTTTTCCCAGCAATTTTTGTCAAATAGTGAATTCTTATCTAAGAAGTTGGAATCCTTGGGTTTTTCAAATAGCAGATTATTATAGTAATTGACTCCTGTGTCTTATGTACCTAATCTCTTCCACTGATACGCTACTCTATTTCTTTTCCAGTACCAAATAGTTTTGATGAATGCTACTATATAATACAGTTTAAAATCTGGTATGGTTAGGCTATCTTCCCAAGTTTTTCTTTTCATCAATTCCCTTGATATTCTGACTAGTCGATCTTCCAGGTGAATTTTGTTATTATATTTTTCTAATTCTACAAAATAATTTTTGGTGGTTTGATTGGTATGGCACTAAATAGGTAAATTTAAATTGGTAAAATTGTCATTTTTGTTATGTTAAGTTGACCTAACCATGTGTAATGGGAATGTAAGTTTTGAAGATCTTCCCTGCCCCAGGCTAAAGTGCACCTGGAGCCTGAGGTGGGAGGCTTGTTTTTCAGTAGATACTTTTTGATAGGCCAGTGGGTCAATAAGGTTGTTACATTCTCTGAGCCAAGAGAAGGCTATAGAAGCCCTGATGTGTAGCTTTGTTTTGGGGCTCACTTTGAGAAGTGTTCTGTGATTTGATATGGATTCTGGGAAGCCGTTGTCCTGAACCCCCCGGCTTTGAAAAAACCCAGATGTTGACTGGGTATGGATGTAATGATTGGACAGTTTGAAATCTGTCTACTAGATCTGTTTCTGTCTTGATAATTCTGTCTGTGTACTTTGAAGCTTGGGGTGCTGACCTTTTCCCCTGAACAAGTTAAACGATCTATGTCTGACTGATTGAAGTAAGCTTGTTAACCCATTTTGAGTTACTTCCTTTAACAAAGCAGATCCAAGAATCTGTATTGGCAGAAAACCCTGAGGACGCTTGAGGTGCTTGCTGCTACAAAATGGCATCACGAACAGGATCTGCAGAGTAAAAGGAAAGTATGGGGGCTGGGATAATTGTTTGTTTCCCAGTTGTGGTAGCTGTGATTCTGTGGAGCCGTGCAGCAGGAGAGAAGAATGGCCTGCATGCAGACTTCGCTGAGCTGAGAGCAGGAATTGTGAGCTGCCTGTATCGGGACCTGGGCAGAAGCCAGGAGCGGCTGCCACCTGCGGGAGGAGAAGGAACCCACAAGTTCAGAATTCAGCCACAGAAAAATATAAGAACTGAGCAGCAAAGCAGGGGCACTGAGTGTGTTTCCTGGATGCATCCCACAGTTTGGGATCCAGGGGGAGGATGGACTTGTGACTATGGTGGGTGGGATGAAGTGCCATGAACCCCCAAGGACCCCACCTTGTTGGTTTTGTTGCCCAGCCCCCTCTCTGTACTTGGAAGCAGAGGCTGGAGCTGTGTGAGGGGAAGGACACTCCCCTCCCCCCAGAACTTTATTTGAACTCTTGTTTTGAATTGAGAT
>NW_027185712.1:4261832-4281080 GCF_028583685.1 Petaurus breviceps papuanus
CCCTCCCCCCCCCCAGAACTTTATTTGGACTCTTGTTTTGAATTGAAGTGATAATGCTATGTACTTTGTGTTTGTTTAGGGCCCAGTGGCCACTTTGGTAACTTTGGTTCTGCATCTTGAGGATGTGACCTGGGAGATGTTTGGTGCTGATTCAAGGGTGTGGGCATGAAAGATCTTGGGGCCAAATGTAATGGGAATGTAAATTTTGAAGATCTTCCCTGCCCCAGGCTAAAGTGCAACTGGAGCCTGAGGTGGGAGGCTTGTTTTTCAGTAGATACTTTTTGATTGGCCAGTGGGTCAATAAGATTGTTACATTCTCTGAGCCAAGAGAAGGCTATATAAGCCCTGATGTGTAGCTTTCTTTTGGGGCTCACTTTTGAGAAGTGTTCTGTGATTTGATATGGATTCTGGGAAGCCGTTGTCCTGAACCCCCCGGCTTTGAAAAAACCCAGATGTTGAAACCCAGATATTGACTGGGTATGGATGTAATGGTTGGACAGTTTGAAATCTGTCTACTAGATCTGTTTCTGTTTTGATAATTCTGTCTGTGTACTTTGAAGTTTGGGGTGCTGACCTTTTCCCCTGAACAAGTTAAACGATCTATGTCTGACTGATTAAAGTAAGCTTGTTAACCCATTTTGAGTTGCTTTCCTTTAACAAAGCAGATCCAAGAACCTGTATTGGCAGCAAACCCTGAGGACGCTTGGGGTGCTTGCTGCTACACCATGAACAACTCTTGTTTTTATAATTATTTAGATCTGACTTTATTCATGTGAAAAGTGTTTTGTAATTATGTTCATATAGTTTCTGGGTTTGTTTTGGAAATTACACTTCCAAATATTTTATAATGTTTACAGTAACTTTAAATGGAATTTATCTTTCTATTTCTTGCTGTTGGGCTTCATTAGAAATATATAGGGGGGTGGAATGAAGATGGCAGAGTAGAAATAAGACCTCTGAGCAGCTCCAGGTCCCACCTTCCCCAATCAATGTAAAAGGAGACTCTGAACAAACTTTGGAGCAACAGAAGCCACAAAATGACACAGAGAAGCTAACCTCCCACTGAGGACAGCCAAGCAGGCCTGCAAGAATCAGCCAGCCCAATGCTCTGGGAGCTGAACCCAGCCACATGTTAGCCAAGGTTTTAGCTCCAGGGTGGGCCTGACCAACAACCAGCTGGAGGGACTCCAGATCACCAGCAGCTGTGGTGGTCCAGAATTATCAACACATAGATCCTAAGGACAAAGTGAGAGGTCAGTGGGGAGTGGACTTTGGGACACGGTAATTGGGAGTGAATTGGCTTTTGCCCCTGGGGCGAGAAGCTGCTGAGGGCTGTAGTGCAGCCACTTGGCAGTTTCAGCTCCTGACTTGGAGAGTGTAGGGGGACCAAGCAACAAGTCTTAGGGGTAATAATTCTTGCTTTAACCTGCTGGGATCTGGATTGCAGACTAGGGTGGAGGTATTGGGGTGTGTGACGAGCTTGCCAGAGCTTGTGGAGGATTTCAGAGAAGGCACCCAAATAATACCTCCAGCAGCTGAGAAAAGCCTAGCATTTGGGATTAAAGCTCCCCTGTCTAGTGGCAGAATCCAACTGTGGCAGAAAGCCCAGGGGTCAAGTGACTGAATGGTGACATGACCAGGCAAAGGAAACAAAGCAGACAGAGGATTCCAACATTAGACTCAAATTTTTGAGACAAAAGGGATCAAAGCATGAAATAGGAGGAAGACAATGAAGACAGAACTGCACCAAAAGCTTCCAAGAAAAATACAAACTGGTTACAGGCCATAGAGGTCCTTAAGAAGCAGATAAGAGAAGTAGAGGAAAATTGGGAAGAGAAATGAGAACGATGCAAGAAAATTATGAAATGAGAGTCAACAGCCTGACTGAGGAAAACAAGACATTAAAAAATGGACTAATTCAAATGGCAAAAGAGGCTCAAAAAGGTGATGAGGAAAAGAATGCCTTAAAAAGCCAAATTTGTCAGATGAAAAGACAATCTAAAAATCCCAATGAGGAGAATCATTGCTTCAGAATTAGACTGGAGCAAATGGAAGCTAATGACTTTATGAGAAATCAAGATGCTTTTTAACAGATCCAAACAAATGAAAGAATAGAAGGAAATGTGAAATATCTCACTGGAAAAACCACTGACCTCGAAAATAGATCCAGGAGAGATAATTTAAAAATTATTGGAGTACCTGAAAGCCACGACCAAAGTAAGAATAGAAATCATCCTCCAGGAAGTTCTCAAAGAAAACTGCCCTGATGTTTTAGAACCAGAGGGCAAAATAGTGGTTGAAAGAATCCACCAATTACCTCCTGAAAAAGATCCACAAAAGAGAACTCCTAGGAATATTATAGCCAGATTCTAGAATTCCCAGATTAATGATAGAATATTACAAGCAGTCAGAGAGAAACAATTTGAATATTGTTTAAAAACAATCAGGATAACCCAGAATCTGGCAGCTTCTACACTGAGGGATCGAAGGCTTGGAATCTGATATTCTGGAGGTCAAAGGAGCTGGGATTAAAAAGCAAGAATCACCTACCCAGCAAAACTGAGTATTATGTTTCAGGGGAAAATATGGTCATTCAGTGGAATAGAGGACTTTCAAGCATTCTTTTTTTTTACTCTTCTTACTGACAATTTATTTTTTTCGGCAGTTTCATTGCAATGTTTTTATTTATTTTTATTTTTTTAACATTTTTTTTTATTAATTTGTTTCCTTTTAGTTTACAGGATTCAATTACACAATTCCTTGTGTTTCAAATTTTGTTCCCCTCCTTCTCCTTCCACCCCCCCCCCCATAGAGGCTTATAGTCAAGTGTAGGATCTGTAAATATTTTCACATTATACATTAGTCAGGTTATAAGGATGGATTGTACCAGCTGGAAGGAAAAATGGTAAAGAGGACATAAAATTAAATAAGAGAAGGGAAAAGATCAGGTATTTTGCTTCCACCTGGATATAAACTTAGTTCGTTCAAGTTCTTTTTCTGGATGCACATATTTCTCTACATCATGTGTCTTTTGGGATTGACTTATATCACTGTATTGCTGAGAAATGTCCAGTCTAACAAAGTTGGTCATCACACATATGTTGTGTCTGTAATTGTGTACAAATTTCTCCTGGTTCTACTTTTCTCACTCAGCATCTGTTCATATAAGCCTCTCCAGGTAAATATGAAGACCCTCTGCTCCTCGTTTCTTATAGCACAACAATATTCTATAACATGCATATACCACAACTTGTTCAGCCATTCACCAATTGATGGGTACCCCCTTAATTTCTGATTCTTTGCTACCACAAAAAGAGCTGCTATAAATATTTTTGTACATATGGGTCTATCTCGCACTTCTATGATTTCTTTGGGATATAGACCTAGGAGTGGTATTGCTGGGTCAAAGGGTATGAAATTGATTATAGCCCCTTGGGCATAATTCCAGATTGCTCTCCGGAAAGGTTGGATCAGTTCACACCTCCACCAGCAATGCATTAGTGTTCCAATTTGCCCACATTGTCTCCAGCATTTGTCTTTTTCCTGTTTTGTCATCATAGCTAACCTGACCGGTGAGATGTGGTACCTCAGAGTTGTTTTGATTTGCATTTCTCTAATCAATAGTGATTTAGAGCATTTCCTCATGTGCTTATAGATATCTTTAATTTCTTTCTCTGAAAACTGCATGTTTATATCCTTTGACCATTTATCAATTGGTGAATAACTTGTATTCTTATAGATTTGACTCAATTCTCTGTATATTTTAGAAATGAGTCCTTTATCAGAGACATAGGTTGTAAAAATTCTTTGCCAATTTCCCACCTCCTTCTTAATCTTGGTTACACTGGCTTTGTTTGTACAGAACCTTTTAAATTTAATGTAATCAAAATTATCCACTTGGAATTTCATAATGCTCTCTAATTCTTGTTTTGTCATTAGCTCTTTCCCTCTCCACAAATCTGACAGGTATACTATTCCTTGTTTTCCAAGACTGCTTACAGTATCAACCTTTATACCTAGATCATGTACCCATTTAGACTTGATTTTGGTATATGGTGTTAGATAATGGTCTATGCCTAGTTTCTGCCATACTATTTTCCAGTTTTCCCAGCAGTTTTTGCAAGATAGTGAGTTCTTATCCCAAAACCTGGGGTCTTCGGGTTAATAAACAATAGATTACTATATTGTTTATATATTGTATATATACTACATTGACTTCTGAATCTTGTGTGCCTAATCTATTCCATCGATCCACTACATGATTCCTCAGCCAGTACCAACTAGTTTTGATGACTTCTGCTTTATAATACAGACTGAAATCTGGGATAGCTAGTCTACCTTCCCTAGAATTTCTTCTCATTAATTCCCTTGATATTCGGGACCGTTTATTCTTCCAAATGAATTTTGTTACTATTTTTTTCTAGCTATATAAAGTGGTTTTTTGGTAAATTAATTCGTATGGCACTAAATATATAATTATTTTGGTTAAATTGTCATTTTTATTATATTAGCTCGACCCAGCCACGAGAAATTGACATTTTTCCATTTAGTTAGATCTGACTTTATTTGTGTGAAAAGTGTTTTGTAGTTATGGTCATACAGGTCCTGGGTTTGTTTTGGCAGGCAGATTCCCAAATATTTTATAATGTCTACAGTAACTTTAAATGGGATTTCTCTTTCTATCTCTTGCTGTTCAATTTCATTGGAAATATATAGGAATGCTGAGGATTTATGTGGGTTTTTATATGTCCTGCAACTTTGCCAAATTTATTTATTGTCTCAAGTAGTTATTTACTTGATTCTCTAGTATTCTCTAAGTATATCATCATAGCTTGGTCTCTTCCTTACCTAATTTGATTCTTCTGATTTCTTTTTCTTCTCTAATTGCTACTGCTAACATTTCTAGCACTAGATTGAATAAGAGGGGTGATAGTGGACACACTTGTTTCACCGCTGATCTTATGGGAAATGTTTCTAGCTTCTCCCCATTACATATAATACCCGCTAATCACTTTAAATTGATGCTACGTACTATTTTAAGGAAGGCTCCATTTATTCCTATACTTTCTAATGTTTTTAATAGGAATGGATGTTGTATTTTGTCAAAAGCCTTTTCTGCATCTATTGAGATGATCATGTGGTTTCTGCTAGTTTTATTGTTGATATGCTCAATTATACTGATGGTTTTCCTAATATTAAACCATCCTTGCATTCCTGGAATAAATCCTACCTGACCAAAGTGTATTATTATTGAGATAAGTTGCTGTAGTCTTTTTGCTAGTATTTTATTTAGAATTTTTGCATCTATATTCATGAGAGGGATTGGTCTATAATTTTCTTTCTCTGTTTTATCTCTTCCTGATTTAGGTATCAGTACCATATTAGTTTCATAAAAATAATTTGGTAGAACTTCTTCACTAATTTTCCCAAATAGTTTGTAGAGTATTGAAATCAATTGTTCTTTTAATGTTTGATAGAATTCACTAGTGAATCCATCTGGCCCTGGAGATTTTTTCCTAACGAGTTGACTGATGGTGTGTTCAGTTTCTTTTTCTGAGATGGGATTATTTAAGTAATTTACTTCCTCTTCAGTTAATCTGGGCAACTTGTATTTTTGTAAATATTCATCCATTTCCCTAAGATTGTCAAATTTATGTGAATACAATAGGGAAAAATAATTCCTAATTATTGTTTTGATTTCCTCTTCATGGGAGGTAGATTCACCCTTTTCATTTTTGCTACTCATAATTTCATTTTCTTCTTTTTTTTATCATATTGACTAAGGATCTATCAATTTTATTGGTTTTTTCATAAAACCAGCTCATGATTTTATTTATTAATTCAATAGTTTTCTTAATCTCTATTTTCTTAATCTCTCCTTTTGTTTTCAATATTTGTAATTTAGTATTTAATTGGGGATTTTGAATTTGTTCTTTTTCTAGGTTTTTTAATTGCATGCCCAATTTGTTGAGCTCCCTTTTCTCTAATTGAATTATGTATGCACTCAGGGATATACAACTTCCCCTTAGAACTGCCTTTAATGTATCCCATAGATTTTCGTATATTGTGTCATTATTATCATTCTCTTGAATGAAATTATTGTTTGACCCACTCATTCTTTAGGATTAAATTATTTAATTTCCAATTAGTTTTTAGTCTCTCTTTCCCTGGCCATTTATTGCATATAATTTTTATTGCAACATGATCTGAGAAGGATGCATTTAATATTTCTGCCTTACTGCATAGAATTGTGAGGTTTTTATGCCCTAGAACATGGTCAGTTTTTGAGTATGTGCCATGAACCGCTGAGAAGAAAGTATATTCCTTTTTATCCCCATTCAGTTTTCTCCAGAGATATATCATACCTATCCTCTCTAAAATCCTGTTCACCTCCTTAACTTCTATCTTGTTTATTTTGAGGTTGGATTTATCAAGTTCAGAGAGGGGGAGATTAAGGTCTCCCACTAGTATAGTTTTGCTATCTATTTCTCCCTCTAGTTCCTTTACCTTCTTCTCTAGGAATTTGGATGCTACACCACTTGGTGCATATATATTAAGTAATTATATTGCTTCATTCCTCGATGGTGCTTTTTAACAGGATATAGTTTGCTTCCTTATCTCTTAATTAGGTCAATTTTTGCTTTTGCTTTATCTGAGATAAGGATTGCTACCCCTGCTTTTTTTTTTTACTTTAGATGAGGCATGATATATTTTACTCCAGCATTTTACCTTTACCCTGTGTGTATCCCTCTGTTTCAGATGTGTTTCTTGTAAACAGCATATTGTAGGATTATGATATCTAATCCATTCTGCTATCCATCTCCGTTTTATGGGAGAGTTCATTCCATTCACATTTACAGTTATGATTGTTATCTGTTTCTTTCGCTCCATCCTATTCCTGCCCCTGTTAGTGTTCATATTTTCCCTCCCTTCTCCCTTTCCCCCCTTAGTAGTTTTCCTTTTGACCACCGCCTCTCTCAGTGTTTCCTTTTCAGCCCCCCTCCCTTTTCCTCCCCTTTCCCCTTACTACTTCCCTCCCTACAAACCACTCCCACCCCCTTTTTATAACCCTTTCACCCCTCCTACTGCCTGTAGGATATTTTTATACTTAATGAAGTATGTTATTTCTTCTTCGCACCAAGAGTGATAGGAACAAATCTCATGCGAAGCTCCTCTCCCTCCCCTCTTTCCCTCTAAAATGATACTTTTTGAGTTTCTTCTCCATAAAGTCCTATGATTAACTGGTTGTTATTCCCTCCTTGTACCAGAACCAATGAGGGAAAAGCTCACATGCTTCCCAAATCCCTCACTTTTTTTCCTCTGCTATACAGTTTTTATGCCGCTAAGTGTGGCATAATTTACCCTTTTCCACTTCAACCATTCCCTTTCTTCCATTGCACCTCCTTTCTAGCCCTTAATAAGATTTTTTTTAAATCGTCATTTTGTGTATTTTATAGTCATACCCTCTACTTGTCTATTACCAGTTTGCTCTTATCAAATAGCAGGTTGTGTGTGTGTTCTCCTTTTTTAACCTTTCTAAGTCACTGTTGTTTCTTGTAATTGGAGGTTGGATTTTACATTGAGTTCTGGCTTTTTTGTCAAGAAGTTCTCGAACTCTGTTACATCGTTGAATGACCATCTCTTTGCCTGAAAGAATATGCTCAGTCTCGCTGGGTATCTGATCCTTGGTTGTAAACTGAGCTCTTTTGCCTTCCGGAAAATTGTATTCCACTGCCTCCGATCTTTCAGTGTAGAGGCTGCCAAACCCTGTGCAATCCTCACTGTGGACCCTCGATATTTGAATTGTTTCTTTCTGGCCGTTTGAAGTATTTTCTCTTTTATCTGGTAGTTCTGGAGTTTGACCACAACATTTTGAGGACTTTTCAGTTTGGGATCTCTTTCAGCAGGTGTCCGGTGGATTCTCTCGATTTCTATTTTACCCTCAGGTTCTAGTATCTCAGGGCAGTTTTCCTTAACGAGCTCTTGAAGAATGTTGTCCAGGCTCATTTTTTCATCATAATTTTCTGGTAGGCCTATGATTCTCAGATTATCTCTCCTTGATCTGTTTTCCAGGTCAGTTGTTTTTTCTTTGAGGTATTTTACCTCTTTTTCTAATTTTTCATTCTTGTTGTTTTGCTTGGCTAATTCTTGGTAACTCATAGAGTTATTTGTTTCCATTTGGTTAATTCTGGTTTTTAGCAAATCATTTTCCTTGGTTAATTTTTGAAGCTCCTTTTCCATATCATAAACTTTTCTTTTTAGAGAGATGTTTTCCTCATTATAATGTTTTTCTAATTCTGCTATTTTTGTTTTGAGAGAATTATTCATTTTGTCTTCTATCTCTCTCATTTTGTTTTCAAAGTTCCTTTTGATCTCATCTAGGAGAGCCTTCTGTGCTTGGGACCCATTCCCTGTTGAAGTTTCAGCTTTAGGTGTGGAGTCCACATTGTCTCCCTCTGAGGTTGGTTCCTCCCTCTGAGGATAGTAGGACTCCAGAGTCTTTGTCTTTGTAGTCTGCTTTCTACCCATTTTTAAGCAGGGTCGTAGCCACGACCTTCCTCTTGGATCCCAAGCCTTTACTGTAGAGAGTTTTGCCCTGGGGCAAGAGTTACTATATTTTCAGGGTCAGAGGGGGGGGGTTGGAGCATGTGGGGTTCACTCTGTCATCCTCGTCTTTGGGCATAAAATAGTAGCCTAAAGACTACAGCAACTTATCTCAAGAATAATACACTTTGATCAGGTAGGATTTATTCCAGGAATGCAAGGATGGTTTCATATTAGGAAAATCATCAGTATAATTGATCATATCAACAATAAAACTAGCAGAAACCACATGATCATCTCAATAGATGCAGAAAAGGCTTTTGACAAAATACAACATCCATTCCTATTAAAAACATTAGAAAGTATAGGAATAAATGTAGCCTTCCTTAAAATAATACATAGCATCTATTTAAAGCCATCAGCAAGTATTATAGGTAATGGGGAGATGCTAGAAGCATTCCTCATAAGATCAGGGGTGAAACACGGGTGTCCACTATCACCGCTCTTATTCAATCTGGTACTAGAAATGTTAGCAGTAGCAATTAGAGAAGAAAAAGAAATCAAAGTAATCAAATTATGCAAAGAAGTGACCAAGCTATCACTCTTCGCAGATGATATGATGATATACTTAGAGAATCCTAGAGAGTCAAGTAAAAAACTGCTTGAGACAATAAATAAATTTGGCAAAGTTGCAGGATGTAAAATAAAGCCACATAAATCCTCGGCATTCCTATATATTTCCAATGAAATTGAACAGCAAGAAGTAAAAAGAGAAATCCCATTTAAAGTTACTGTAGACATTATAAAATATTTGGGAATCTACCTGCCAAAACAAACCCAGGACCTGTATGATCATAACTACAAAACACTTTTCACACAAATAAAGTCAGATCCAGCTAATTGGAAAAATATTACTTGCTCCTGGCTGTGTCAAGCTAATATAATAAAAATAACAATTTTACCTAAATTAAATTATGTATTTAGTGCCTTACCAATTAATTAACCAAAAACTACTTTATAGAGCTAGAAAAAATAGTAATAAAATTCATTTGGAAGACTAAACAGTCCAGAATATGAAGGGAATTAATGAAAAGAAATGCTAGGGAAGGTGGACTAGTTATACCAGATTTCAATCTGTATTATAAAGCAGCTGTCATCAAAACTACTTGGTATTGGCTGAGGAGTGGTTCAATGGAATAGATTAGGCACATGGGATTCAGAAGTTAATGACTATAGTAATCTATTGTTTGATAAACCTCCAGACCCTGGTTTTGGGGATAAGAACTCACTATTTGACAAAAGCTGCTGGAAAAACTGTAATATAGTATGGCAGAAACTGGGCATAGACCATTACCTAACACCATATACCAAAATCAAGTATAAATGGGTGCATGATCTAGGTAAAAAGGTTGATAGTGTAAGCAGTCTCCTAAAAGAAGGAATAGTTTTCCTATCAGACTTGTGGAGAGGGAAAGACTTTGTGACTAAACAGAAATTAGAGAACATTACAAAATGCAAAATCGATCATTTTGACTATATTAAATTGAAAAGTTTTTATACAAAAAAAGGCAATGTAACTCATATTAGGAGGGAAGCTGAAAATTGGGAATTTTTTAAAAGAAATTTGGGTTAAGTAACTTGCTCAAAGTTACACAGCCAGTTATTTCTGGGTGTGGTGTTAAGTATCTGAGCCTGGATCCAATCCCAGGTCATCCCAATTCTGGGGCCAGTGCTCTTACTCACTGTGCCACCTGGCTGCCCGGGGAATTTTTTTTAAACTTTGTTTCTGAGAAAGTCCTCATTTTTAAAATATACAGAGAATTGAGTCAAATATATAAGAATACAAGTAATTCCCCAATTGATAAATTATCAAAGGATATGAAAAGGTCGTTTTCAGAGGAAGAAATTAAAGATATATATAATAGTGTGGGAAAATGCTCTAAATCACTATTATAATCCACATCTCACTGGTCAAATTGACTAAAATGACAAAAATAGGACAGTAATAAATACTGGAGAAGATATGGGATAATTGGATCACTAAAATATTGTTGGTGGAATTGTGAACTTATCCAACCTTTCTGGAGAGCAATTTGGAAATATGCCCAAAGGCTATAAAATTTTCATACCCTTTGACCCAGCAGTATCATTTGTAGTGCTGTATCCAAAAGACATCACACAAATGGAAGGACACATATGCACAAAATAGCAGCTCTTTTTGTGGTGGCAAATAATTGGAAATAAAGGGGATGCCCATCAATTGGGGAATGGCTAAACAAGTTGTGGTATACGAATGTAATGGAATACTATTGTGCTTTAAGAAATGAGGAGCAGAGGAGGTATAAGGAAGGAGGAGGAGCATAATAATCTGAGGAGAATGAAGAAACTAATATAAAATATCAGTTTATATACTGATGCTGAGTGAGAACAGCAGAACCAGGAGAACATTGTACATAATTACAGACACATGACATCTGTGATGACAGACTTTCATAAATTAGGTTCATCTCAGTAACACAAAGTTATAAGCCACCTCCAAAGGACTCATGATGGAAAACATTATCCACATCCAGACAACCTGAGTAGAGATTGAAGTGAACTACTTGCTCTCTCTCTTCTTTGCTTTATTTTGTCCCTTCTTTCTCATTGTTCACTTCATTGGTTATAATCCTTCTTTACAACTTGACTAATGTTTAATGTGAAGGTATTTGTAGAACCTGTATAAGATTATATGCCATCACGAGGGGGAGGGGATAGGAAAGGAAGATTTAGAACATTTGGAACTCAAACGATTGTGGTAATGAATGTTGTAAACTAAAAGTACACAAATAAATTAAATAAAAAAAACTCCTCCCCTTTTTTGGTCTGTTGTAGAGGAAGATTACTTTTGGCTTTTTCTCCTACCACACTAAATGATTTTCAATCTAAAATATGGGAATTATGAAAGGGTAAATTAGTAGCCCCATTATTATATTTTTAAAATTTGTGATAGGACATTTCATTTATTTATTTTACAAATTTGATATTTATTTTCTCCAGTTCACATAAAAACAATTTTCAGTATTCATTATTAAAAGTGTGAATTCCAAATTCTTTCCCTTTCTCCCTCATCATGCCACCCTTCAACGAGAAGGCAAACAATCCAATATTGTTTATGCATATGTAATCATGCAAAACATTTTCATAATAGCCATATTGTGAAAGAAAAGTAAAACAAAAATATCTTCAAGAAAAATAAAGTTTAAAAAAATCAGTCTGTATTTAGACACCATCAGGTCTTTCTTGGGATGGGCAGCAGTTTTTGTCATGAGTTGCCTTGGATATGCTTGGAATAGCTAAATCACACAACTAACTGATCTCCTTACAACATGGTTGCTTTGTACACAGTACATTTCACTCTGCCTTAGTGCATTTAAGTTTTTCTGAAAACATTTTGCTCATCATTTCTTATACCACAATAGTATTCCATCATAAGCACACAACAGACCTATTTCAGATTTTTTGCACTCTTGGTGCTGGTAGAGGGGAGGGAGAAATATAATTGGATTTCAAAATCTTATAAAAGTGAATATAAAAGCTAAAAAAGTTAATACACACATATTTTAAAAAATAAATAACAATTTTTCCCAAGGTTACACAGCAAGTCCATAGCAGATAATGTACTTAAAACTCGGCCTAACCCTTCCTTGAAGGGTTCATTGAAATTTTCAGCACAACCCATTTTCTGGAGTCTAGATTCAGAGAGCCAGGATACTGCACTATTTGCTTTCTACTAACATGACTTTCTCTGTTCACACCCAAACACATCCTTGGTCCGATGCTGTCCCGAATGAGAGGGATCAGTCTTCTTCCTTTTTTTGTTCTTTATACCTCCACCCCAAAACCCCAAAGGAAAAATGCTTAAAACTTCAATTTGCTCTCATGTCTATAGTATCTTCAAGGGCAAAATAGAAAGACATCCAATGTATGATGTAGATCAAGTATAATACAGTTATTTATTTTTTTCTATGCTAAAGAAATACTTAATGCATACATGCCATAAGAATGAATTAAAAGGAATGCTTAATTAAGCAGCATTCAAAACAGCTACTATAGTAAACTACTGGGAAGCTCCCATTTTAAATGGAGATACATGCTTCAGCCTGTAGGATTGTTGAATAAGCATTTTACTTTCACATTGGCTCAGCTCTGTGCAATTACCTCCAGGTTCAGGTCTTCTGGCAAACCAGACAAGGACACGGGGTTTTCCTACTAATGGTAGGGCTATATGCTCTCATATAGAAACTCATGTTGCCAGTCACCTCCAGCCAAAAGGCATAGGGACTCCCAATGACTAGAACTCACCAGTCTACTTCCAAGGCTAGACATGTCCTTAAGACCACTATTCAATCATCTCTGTTCAATGAAAAAATTTCAGAGTAGCAAAGGCACTCCTTAGACTCATTTCCCTAAGCTCATATATGTACTTTAGGTAGCCTATGTCTTCCATTCAAAATTTCTTCTGGGACAAGGGTAGCTCAGCTCCCAAGAGAAGCTTCAGGAATCTTGCTATTTTGACAAATAAAAAAAAAAGACAGAGACTTATATAATTTTCTTTTTTTCATTGTATCTTTTAGTCTTAGGTCATTCAATGAGTCTTTTCTACTAAGGCTCAAGGGAATTGTGAGCATAGATTCAAAGTCTTTGAGATACCAAAGTCATCATGAGATAATGAGACACAATGGGATTTTTTTCTTGAGGTTTTAGAAAGACGTTGACCAGTAAAAGTTGGTAAAAGTGAATAAATCCGAACATGCTGTTTTCTGTGCCTAAAATTGCTTTAAGTTTCAGAGCTTGGATTCCCATTCAGTACTTCTAACTCCTATTATACTGTTTATGATCTCTGACTGAAGGCCCATTTCAACTCTAATATCTATTCAATTGAACAATGATTGATGGGGAACCTATATTTGGGAAGTGCTAAGAACATTCAGAAATTGTATTTTCTTAAAGATATGAAAAGCACTTTGTAGATATTAAATCTTGTTATCTCAACAACAATCCTGTTAGGTGTTATTATCTCCTTACAAATGAGAAAACTGAGCACAGCAGTTTCATGACTTGACTAAGGTCACACAGCTAATAAGTATAGGGGGTAGATTGGAGCTCTGTTCTTCCTGACAGTGTCATGAAATCTGTTGACTGAGGTATGGGCATAGTATGTAAAAAAAGAAAACTAAAAGAGTACCAGTCCTCAAAGAGTTTAAATTCTGCTAGGTGATGCAACTTTTGAGCAGATGATCAAATATAATATAACTTGAGGAAGAAGTGAGCACTAATAATTCAGGAATTGGGAAGGAGGAGCTTCCTATATTTCATGGAACCTAAACTGAACCTTGAAGACAGTTAGGTGGTCTCACAAGTGAAAGCAAGGAAGGAGTACATTCCAGGAATGGGAAATAGTCAGAGCAAAGGCAAGTAAGAAGATGGAATGTTGAGGTTGGAGAATAGCAAGTAAGTAATTTCATTTGGACCTTTGATGCACAGGGAACTAATAACTCTGGAATGGTAGACTGCAATCATACTGAAATGTTTTTAATGTCAAGTAGAGAAGCCTTCACTTCATCCTAGCACCTCTTGGGTCCCACTGAAAATTCTTGGTCAAGTGAGTGATAAAGTCAGATCTTAGTTTTAGGATAATAAGTTTGGTAACTTTATGGAGACTAGATTAGGGATGGAAACAAACAAAAAAAAAAACAATTAGAATATGTTAATAACCCAGGTGAGAGGTGAACACAGGCTAATCTAGAATAATAGAGCATGGTAATTACAGGGTAATAGAAGCATTCAGAAATTACTCTATAATTCTATCTTCATAGTTAGACCCAGCAATGAAAACAAAATACACAAATTTCTCAGGCTATAGGTCACCGTGGAGTAACTGACATTTTTTTGCATACTACTCATCTTTTCTTGCTTTTTCCCAGATATAAGGCTTGGGAAAATAGACATTGGTAGCAGAATGTAAGGTGCCCCGTATACTCAAAATTAATCCCCATGCTGAACCTTCAATGATGTTGACAAATTATTTGTCTGGTTTACATTCTTACTAATCATGCTGTCTTAACTGAGTTATGTACAGTTTATGATAAAAACAAATGATGGTAATCCTCTAATTTCTTGAGATGCTATGTGAATGCAATTGAAAATTCGACTGAAATAAACATTAGACTAAATTATTTTTAATTTATTTGATATATTTTAAAAGTATATAGCAATTTCATTTATATTTTTTGAAGTTCTTTCATTGCCTCAATAAAGACAAGTAATAATAATTACCAATACATAGTATTGCTTAGTGGAAACAACAATGGTTTTATAATCAGAAGACCTATGGTCCAGTTTCATCTCTACATTTTACAATCCATAAGGCAAAGGGAAAATAAATTTACCTGCCTGTAAATGTTTCTCCATCTGTACAGTGATATGGTTATTAGACTTGCATGGAAGTTCTGTATGTGTTTGTATGTCTGTGTGTGTATCTGTGTGTGTGTGTGTGTGTGTGTGTGTGGTGGACCTTTGGCAGTCTAATAAAACATATGGACCACTTCTCAGGATTGTTTATAATTCATAAAATAAAAGACAGAGGGCTTATATAAAAGTTATTTTATTGAAATCCAGTTATCAAAATATACACATATACAAGTTCTGGACTCCTGGTTAAGCCTTGCCCCTCTGACCCCACATTTTCTTTCATAAAGAAAGTCAGAGGGGTGATGTGACTTACCTGAGGTCACAAACGCCCAAAATATTGACTATCTTGACTAAGTTCTCTAGATTTTTTCTTATTATATTTTCTACTGTCAATTCAATATTTTTTCCTCTAATACAAAGTATTCCAAATATCTTAGTGTAGTTTTAAGTAAAAAGATGTTTTAGACATCCTCTATAGGATCAGTGGAATCTACTTCATTCAAATTGATGGTATAGTGGGGGGGAAATGATTTGGACTAAGATTTGATAGTCATAAGTCCTAGTCCTCACTCTACAATTAATGTGGTGCAAATCTCAGCAAAGTCTGAGATTTTCTGGGATTCAGTTATCCTCATTTATAAATCATGAGTAATAAGAGATACCATTCCTAATTTACAGGGGTATTTTGAAGTTTAAATGAGATGAATCGATAACTGATGGAAAAGCACTTTGAAAAACTGGTATACAAATGAGAGAGATTATTGGCACAGTGCTGGGCATAAACTCTATGATTAATAAATAATCATATTCTCTTGAAAGATTAAGATTCCACCTAGAAAAAATGTAAAGGATTTTTTTCTTTTCCATATATTTCATCCCATTTTTTCTGTTTTATCTTTTTTTAAACTTATCTTTCTTTCATTCCCTAAAGATTTCACCTTGACTAGATCTTATCACTCTTCAAATATCCTCCTAGGTCTGCTGGAACACACTCTCATATCCACCACTTGTACATATTTTATTTACCATGAAAGTCTAATCCTCCTAATAATGGTCATCCCATTCCCATGCCCTCTGGTCAAAGTAAGCAATATCTGATTTAATGAACTTGTAAAGACAGATGTATTTTAATTATAATTCTATAATAGAATATAATAGAAATCCATAAAAAGACTGATGTATTTAAATTAGAATTCTATAATTTGTTATACAAAATATTCATAACAACCTATCTTGTTACTACTTCTTGTCTTTTCTATTTTATTTGTGTATGTATTCTTATAAAATTACTATATATACATGTATGTGTGTGTAGTATATGTATGCATTCACACACATATTATTTTATGTAGTTATACTTAAGAGGCAAAGTAGGACAACAGATAAGGAACTGGCTTGAAAGTCAGGTATTCCTGGGTTCAAGTACCACCTCTTACACACACTAGATTTATCCATGGGCAATTAACAACCTATCAGCACCACAGACAGCTAATGAAAAATAGAGGTTGTAGAACAGGTATACATCTACATCAGTACAAGTTCTTTATATGAATGAAAATAAGCACAAACACACATCCACATATACAACCTTACAGTTTTTTGTACCTCATTATTATAGTTGTTTCTGCATTTAAATTTATTTAACAGGACTCTTCCCAGGGTTTAAATATTTCCTCATATTTATAAATGTTATTTTATTATAATATTCCATTATACTGATATACCACAATTTATTCAGCCATTTCCTAATTGATTTGTATTTAGATTAATACTTTGTAATTATAAATAATGCAGATACTAATATCTTCAAATAGCTCTTTTCCCCTCTTTTGTATAACAGTTTTAGGATACAGTTCCAATAACAAGAATATGGAATAAACATATGATATTTTTGGCACTTTATGTAGGAGACAGACTGTTTTCCAAAAAGATTCTACTAATTTGCAATTCTAGCAGCAATGTATGTGTTTATTTCCCTAATACCCCATCCATTCTGTGCTTTACCACTGTTAGTAATTTTAGCCACTGCAATAAGTTAGATCAATATTCATTTTCCATTTTTTATTATTAGTAAATTTGAACTGAGTATTATTGTTGACTTCTTTTTTATCTTGGATTATTCCAATTTCTCTCAGGTAGTAATACATTGGAAAAATGGGTGAGTGGATTGAAATAATTCCAAATGCATATTCAGTATCCCAAATCCCCCTTTCTCTCATACCCAAGAAATGATCCTCAAATTCCTTTTTTATCCTGAATCCTTTTAGCACTTATGAATGCATTTTTCTAAATTATTAGATATTTTATTTTTTCTTAATTCATTAATTCTCTCATCAAAAAACTTTTTTCTAATCACAAATTAAAAATAAATATGTTTAACTGTTATTTGCAGTATACTTGAAACAAAAAATGAATGATAAAATTCCTTCTCTCGATGAATGTGTTATAGAGAAGGGAAGGTGCTATGTACAGACATCATTATTAAGAAGTTTTCTTATTTATTTTGAACACATTGAGTTTAAGGTATGAAAATGAAAACTACTTATGATTAGATTAAATTAAATTATATTAAAACTACTTGTGATTAGAAATCTCAATTTGGAGATCTGGAGGAAAAAAAAAGATGTGTTTATGGATAAAAAAAATTGTAAGCCTCATCATAAATGTGATCATTGAAGATATAGAACTGGATAAATGGAGTAAAAGGGGGAGAAAAGGATAAATTAATTCTGCAGAGTGGCTACAATTAGAAAGAGAGAAATGAGAAAGAAGCCAACAAGAAAATAGAGAAGGAACAAGGATGGAGATCAGAAAACCAGTTGATTAGTGTTCTGGATATCATAGGGTGAGATAATTTCCAAATATAAGTGTTAATGAAGAAGACCAACTCCAAGTGAGAAGCAAAATGAAATAATGACTGGAGCAAGGTAAATAGATCTGGCAATTAGGAAGTCATTGTTCAGCTGAAAAAATGGCATTATTAAGCAAAATTCAGTTTTCGGGGGAGGGGGGTGAAAGATCAGAATTGGAAAGTGGAGGAAATGAGTTCAGAAAGATGTTTGTTGGGGGGGGGGTTAGGTGGCTCAATGAAGAGAGCACTGGCCCTGGAGTCAGGAGGACCTGAATTCAAATTTGGCTTCAGACACTTAACACAAAACTAGCCATGTGACCGGGGGCAAGGCACTTAACCCCAATTTCCCTACCTTCCCCCCTCCAAAAATAAAAATAAAAGTAAGAAAGATATTTGTCAGTGAGGAGAAATTTTGAGATGGCATAGTATTCTCAAGGGGTAACAATATCCAATAATGTTTTAGGATGGAAGAGACTTAAAGTTCTTATGACTGAAGAAAAGAGACCAATAGAAAGGAGGAGGTTGCTGATTCCTAAGGGAGGTCATGATACAAGGACTTGGAAAAGGAAGGAAGACAGGGAAAAAAATAACTTTCCTAAGAAGGAGGCTTCCTTCTTCCTCTGAAACAAGAGAAAAGTGAGACATGATAGACCAGGACCCATGGAAATATTGAGATGAAGAGGGAGCTTATGTAAAATGGAGAGTATCTTCTCAATAAAGCAGAAAGTGAAGTCATATCCAGTGTGTGGGTGTAAGAGAATTCAAAATGGGTGGAATAACCCCTCTAGTGAAGATGGAGAGACAACTGTTGATAAATAAAAGTAGTATATCAGATAATTTTCCACAGGGAATTATACAGAATAAATATATTGAGGCTCTATTAAGCTCTGTTGACCCACTTTGAGAACATTCTACCTAAATGCCTTGGGAACAGAAGCAGGGGTATAAAAAGTGGACAATGATATTTTTCTACACCTATGCATTGGCAAGACAGGAAAAGTAGGACCATGATGAGAGGGATGCTAGGTAATTCTTGCGACTAACATTTAAATAACTACTTGTGGACACTAGGCTGTTTAAGGAAGCTACCAAAAGCCAGGAGTAAACTGATCAGGCTAGAAAATTATGGAGAAAAAAATGACTAAAGGGTAAACTTGAGCCTGAAGATTTGGAATCTTTCATTGTTAATATTTAGTCTTTTGTTGTAATAATTCTGACATCCCTGTTTATGTATTTTGTCTACCTGGAAAAAAAAACTGATCACAAAGTTCAAGGACTTGAATTCCCTTCTTCCCTTTATCTCTTTCTTTCTCTGTCTTTCTTTCTCTTTCTCTCTGTCTTTCTCTCTTTTCTTTCCTTCCTTCCTTCCTTCCTTCCTTCCTTCCTTCCTTCCTTCCTTC
>NW_027185712.1:4281090-4318094 GCF_028583685.1 Petaurus breviceps papuanus
CTTCCTTCCTTCCTTCCTTCCTTCCTTCCTTCCTTCCTTCCTTCCTTTCTTTCTTTCTTCCTTTCTTTCTTTCTTCCTTTCTTTCTTTCTTTCTTTCTTTCTTTCTTTCTTTCTTTCTTTCTTTCTTTCTTTCTTTCTTTCTTTCTTTCTTTCTTTCTTTCTTTCTTTCTTTCTTTCTTTCTTTCTTTCTTTCTTTCTTTCTTTCTTTCTTTCTTTCTTTCATCATCTTCCCCCATGTAATTCCTCTGTATTGGTTCTTCCTCTTGTACCTCATTTTGATAAAGTAATTACTCTTTTTAGCTTTTCCTAAATGCTTTTACTTTTTATATTCATATCATGGTCAGATTTACCCCAATTTTTCTTGTGAGCTACCCAATTTTTGATAAGAATCTTAGGAGGGTGGGGCCAAGATGGTGGCATAGAAACAGGAAAACTCCATGAGCCCCATCCTGTAACCACATCAAATATCTAAGAAATATGACTCTAAACAAATTTTAGAGCTACAGAACCCACAAAGTGACAGAGAGAAACAAATCTCCTGATGAAGGCAGCCTGGCAGGCAGGCAGGAATGTTCCATTGTAGCATGCTGGGAGCCAAGCCCAGCCCCACATGAGTCTGTGGTTTTAGCCCAAGGGTGGCCCTGATAAGCAGTGGCTGGAGTGGGCTTCAGGAGAGTGGATAAGCAGCAGCTGTGGAGGTTTCCAGAAAGGTCAACCCATAAATGCCCAAGACAAATAAAAGGTCATCATGGAACTCTGTTGGAACTGGGGGGGTGGGGCGGGGCGGAGGTATGGTCCAGCCCTGCCCCCAGAATGAGAAGTGTTGGAGGTGCTGTGGCCATGCAACTGCTTCCACAAGGCTGGTTAAGAACTCCTGGCCTGAAGATCATAGGGGGACAAAGCAACCATTCAGAAGGTAGTTGCTCTTGCTTTAACCTGCCTGGATCAGCATTACAGTCTTGGGTGGTAGTCCTGAGGTGTGTGACCAGTGAGCCAGAGCTTGTGAGGGAAGCAGAGAGGGCACCAAACTAATAGCTCCAGCAGCTTCAAAAACCCTAGCAATTTGGAACAAAGCTCTCCTCTCTGGAAGCAGAGTTCTACTGTGACAAAGAGCTCAAAGGTCAAGTAATTGGGTGCAACATGGGCAAGCAAAGGAAGCAAAGCAAGGAGAGAAATCAAACCCTAGGTTCCTTTTTGTAGCAGCAAGCCCCCCAAGCGTCCTCAGGGTGGCTGCCCATACAGGTTCTTGGATCTGCTTTGTTAAAGGAAAGCAACTCAAAATGGGTTAACAAGCTTACTTTAATCAGTCAGACATATATCGTTTACCTTGTTCAGGGGAAAAAGGCCAGCACCCCGAACTTCAAAGTATACAGGAAGAATTATCAAGACAGAAACAGATCAAGTAGACAGATTTCCAAACTGTCCAACCATTACATCCATACCCAGTCAACATCTGGGTTTCCACATCTGGGTTTTTCAAAGCCGGGGGGGCTCAGGACAACGGCTTCCCAGAATCCATATCAAATCACAGAACACTTCTCAAAGTGAGCCCCCAAAACAAAGCTACACATCAGGGCTTATATAGCCTCCTCCTGGCTGTAACAACCTTATTGACTCGCTGGCCAATCAAGAAGTATCTACTGAAAAACAAGCCTCCCACCCCAGGCTTCAGGTGCACTTTAGCCTAGGGGCAGGGAAGATCTTCCAAATTTGCATTCCCATTACACTTTTTGGGAACAAAAAGGGTCATAGCATGGAAGACAAAAAGTCAGAATTCCTGCCCCAGAAGATTCCAAGAAAAATATGAACTGGTTACAAGTCATGGAGGAGCTCAAGAAGGATTTTAAAAATCAAGTAAGAGAAATAGAGTAAAAATTAGGAAGAAAAATGAGAATAATGCTAGAAAATCATGAAAAGAGTGTCAACAACCTGACTGAAGAAAATTCAACTTCAACAAAAGGAATTAAATGGTAAAAGAGCCCCAAAAAGCCAATGAAAAAAATTCCTTAAAAAGCTGAATTTGCCAGATAGAAAATGTATTTGAAAAAGTCACTGAAGAGAATAATTGCTTCAGAATTAGATTGGAGCAAATGGAAACTAATGACTTTATGAGAAATCAAGATACTGTTAAAAAATTCTAAACAAATGAAAAAAATAGAAGGCAATTTGAAATATCTCATTGGAAAAACCACTGACCTGGAAAATAGATCCAGGAGAGAAAAATTTTAAATTATTGGACTACCTGAAAGCCATGATAAAAAAAATAGCCTAGAAACCATGTTTCAAGAAATTCTCAAGGAAAATTACCTTGATATCCTAGTTCTATCAGTTCTTTTGCTCTTCAATATATAGTATTCCAAGACCTGCAGTCTTTTAATGACTCTACTGCTAGGTCTCGTGTGGTTTTACTTGTGTCACTGTCATATTTAAACTGTTTTATTTTTGTTGCCTTTAACATTTTATCCTTGATCTGGGAGTTTAGAAATTTGACCATAATATTCCTATTAATTTTCCTCATAGGATATCTTTTTGGTGGTGATTGTTTGATTTTTTTCTATTTCAACCTTCCCTCCTTTGTCTCCCTTCAGGACAATTTTCTTTAATTTTTTTCTCATATTATTGTACCAAGATTCTTTGGGGGGGGGTGACCAAATCAAGATGGCAGAGTAAAGGCAGAAAGTTACTTGAGGTTTTCCCCAATTACCTCAAATACTTGTAAAAAATAACTCTAAACAAATTTTAGAGTATGGAACCCACAATATGACAGAATGAAATATGTCTCCAGGTGAGAACAGTCTGGCAAACAAACAGGAAGTATCTAGTACTGCAGACTGGAAGCAGAGTATAGTCCCACATGGGCCACAGCGGCATATACCAGCAGCACAGACAGGCCACAGTAGATCTCAGGGGATTGAATCACTGGCAGCTGTGCTGGTTTCCAGACTTCTCAACCCATAAACACCAAGAATAAAGTAAAAGGTCAGTGAGGAAGTGGCTGAGAGAAGAGCACAGGTTTGGACCCTTTCCCCTGGGGCAGGAGAAGTGTTGGTCTCTGGAACAGCTGCTTCTAGAGCTCCAGGCTGACAGATGATGGGGGAATCAAGCAACTAAAATGAGGGTAGTTGCCAGAATTTCTCTGCTGGCACCAAGGCAGGATTCTCTGGCTTACCTTGGGTAGTGTTGCTTGGGTGAGGATTGCTGGCATGGAAGAGCTTGACAAGGCTGTAAAGAGGTAGTCCTTCTCACAATTCTGAGGTAGGTGCCACAAAGAAGCTCTGACAACAGTTGTGAAAAACCCCAGAAATTTGGGACACACCACTCTCCACTCTGGAAGCAGAGTCCTGCCATGGCAAAGAGCTCAAAAGTCAAGTATTTGACTGGCAAGACGAGCAAATAAAGAAAGAGTAATCATACCATAGAAACATTTTTGGTGACAAAGAGGATCAAAATATAGAACCAGAAGAAGACAACAAAGTCAAAACACCTTCGTAAAAAGTCTCCAAAAATATGAATTGGTCACAGGACACAGAGGAGCTCAAGAAGAATTTTGCAAATCAAATAAGAAGTAGAGGAAAAATTTGGGAGAGAAATGAGAGTATTGCAAGAAAATCTTGAAAAATGAGTCAACAGCCTGTTAAAGGAGACCCAGAAAAGTACTGAAGAAAATAACACCTTAAAAATAGACTAACTAAAATGACAAAAGAGGTTGAAAAAGCCAATGAGGAGAATAATGCCTTGAAAAACAGAAATGGCCATATGGAAAAGGAACTTGCCAAGCTCACTGAAGAAAATAATTCCTTAAAAATTAAATTGGAGCAAATGTAAGCAAATACATTTATGAGAAATCAAAATATTATGAACCGATTCAAAAGAATGAAAACAAAATAGAAGGCAATATGAAATGTCTCATTGAACAGACCACTGACCTGGAAAACAAATCCAGGAGAGATCATTTAAAAATTATTGTTCTACATGAAATCATGATTAATAAAAACCTTGACAAAAAAATCCTAGACATTATCTTTGAAGAAATTATCAAGGAAAACTGCCCTGATAGTCTAGAACCAGAAGACAAAATATAAATGGAAAGAATTCACCAATCATTCTTGAAAAATTTACCTAAAAGTCAAGTCCTAGGAATATTATGGGCAAATTCCAGAGCTCTGAGTTCGAGAAAATATTTCATAATTTTTTTCTTGTTTTATCATAGCTTTCAGTTAGTATGATTATTTGTTTTCTCTTCTTGATCTACATGCCAAAAATATTTTGCTTATAATATGTTTCACTTTCTCTTCTATTTTTCATTATTCATATTTTGTTTAAATATTTCTTGGACTCTTATAATCTTGGGACTTCACCTTACCCAATTTTAATTTTCAAGGTGATGTATTCTTCCTTAAGATTCTGGATTTCCTTTTCTAATTGGTTGACTTTCCTTTCATAATCTTTTTAAAATTTTTCTTGGACTACTCTTTAAAAAAGTTTTTCCTCAATCCATGTGATTTGATTTTTAAAGTCTTTTTAAAGATATTCTGGGAGGTGGTCTGGGAACCAACATGGTTGTGTAAAAGCAGAAACTTGCTTGATCTCTCCCCTAAACCCCTTGAAATACCTGTAAAGAGTGACTCTAAATAAATTCTAGAGAAGCAGTACACCCAAAATCACAGAGTGAAGCAATTTTCCAGCACAAAACAACCTGTAAGATCAAGAGGAAATGTGTTTTGTACCAAACTGAGAGAAGAGCAGAGTCCCACATGGACCACGCCAGCACAGATGAAGTCACAGCTGGCTTCAGTGAAGTGAATTACTGGCAGATGTGGAGATTTCCCAACTTCTCAAGAGTAGTGGATTAATACAACAGATTGGCTACACAAGACTCAGCTGTCAATGTCTATAGTAATATCCTGTTTGATAATCCCAAAGACCCCGGTTTTTGGCATAAGAACTCACTATGTGACAAAAACTGCTGCGAAAACTGGAATATATTATGGCAGAATCTGGGCATAGACCAGTATCTAACACCGTATACCAAAATCAAGTCTAAATGGTTGTATGATCTAAGTATAAAGGCTGATACTGTAAGCAATGTGGGAAAGCAAGGGATAGTTTACCTGTCAGATTTATAGAGAAGGGCAGACTTTATGACAAAACATAAGTTAGAGAGCATTGTAAAAAGCAAAATGGATCATTTTGATTACATTAAATTAAAAAAAAAACTGCTTTACAAACAAAGCCAATGTAACGAAGATTGAAAAGGAAGTGGAAAATTGGGAAAGAATTTTTACAACCAGTGTCTCTGATAAAGGCCTCATTTCTAAAATATACAGAGAATTGTGTCAAATCTATAAGAATACAAGTCATTCCCAATTGATAAATGGCCAAAGGATATGAATAGGTAGTTTTCATAGGAAGAAATTAAAGATATCTATAAGTATATTTCAAAAATGCTCTAAATCACTATTGATTATAGAAATGCAAATCAAAACAACTCTGAGGTACTCTCACTGGTCAGATTGGCTGAGGTGACAAAACATGGAAATGAGAAGAGCTGGAGAGGATGTGGGAAAATTGGAACACTAATGCATTGTTGGTGGATTTGTGAATTGATTCACCATTCCAGAGAGCAACCTGGAACTATGCCCAAAGGGCTATAAATAATTACATACCCTTTGTCCCAGCAATACCACTTCTAGGGTTGTATCCCAAAGAGATCATAAAAGTGGGAGATAGACCCACATATACAAAAATATTTATAGCAGCTTTTTTTTTTGTATTGGCAAAAATTGGAAATTAAACGGATGCCCGTCAATTGGGGACTGGCTAAAAAAGTTGTGGTACATGAATGTAATGGAATACTATCATGTTATAAAAAATGAAGAGCAGACAGACTTCATATTTACCTGGAGAGACTTATACAAACTAATGTTGAGTGCAAAGAACAGAAACAGGAGAAATTTGTCCACATATATAGACACAATGCGTATGATGACCAACTTTGTTAGACTGGGATCTTCTCAGCAATGCAAGGGCATAAGACAGCTTCAAAAGACTCATGATTGAAAGTGATGTCAACATTCAGAGAAACAAATACAGAGTTTGAATTGAAGAAAAGTAGCTGCTCTCTTTTTTTTTTCTTGTTTGGTTTTGGTTCATCTTTCCCATTGTTCATTCCATCTGTTCATTACTTCTTTACAATATGAGTAATGTCTAATGTGAAAGTATTTGCAGATCCTATAGTTGGTTGCATGCTGCTATGGGGGGGGGCGGATAAGGACAGAAAAATTGAAACTCAAGGGATTGTGGAGTTGAATCTTGTAAACTAAAAGTAAAAAAATAATAAAGACAAAAAAAGAAAATCAAGTAAGAAAAGTAGAGTTAAAATTGGGAAGAGAAATGAAAGTGATGTAAGAAAATCATGAAAAACAGGTCAACAACTTGCTAAAGGAGACGCCGAAAAATGCTGAGGAAAATAACACCTGAAATAAAATAGACTAACCCAAATGGCAAACGAGGTCCAGAAAGCCAATTAGGAGATGAATGTCTCTAAAAGCAGAACTGGCCAAAAGGAAAAGGACATCCAAAAGCTCATTGTAGAAAATAATACCTTACAAATTAGAATGGAGGAAATGGAAGCTAATGATTTTATGAGGAATCAAGATATTATAAAGCAAAATCAAAAGAATGAAAAGTAGACAGAAATGTGAAATATATCATTGGAAAAACAACTGACCTGGCTTTTCAGAGGAAGAAATTAAGCATATAAAAATGCTCTAAATCACAATTGATTAGAGAAATGAAACTCAAAACAACTCTGAGGTACCACATCTCACCAGTCAGATAAGCTAAGATGACAAAACAGAAAAATGATAAATGCTGGAGAGTATGTGGGAAAATTGGAATACTCATGGATTGTTGGTGGAGTTGTGAACTAATTCAACCATTCTGGAGAGTAATTTGGAACTACCCCCAAGGAGTATAAAAAAATACTTACCCTTTGACCCAGCAATACCTCTTCTAGTGTTGTATCCCAAGGATATCCTAGAAGTGGAAAAAGGACATATACGTACAAAAATATTTACAGCAACTCTTTTTGTGGTGGCCAAGAATTGGAAATCAAGGGGATGCCCATCAATTGGGAAATGAATAAACAATTTGTGACATATTAATGTAATGGAGTACTATTGTGGTATAAGAAAGGAGGAGCAGATGGACTTCTTTATAACCTGGAGAGATTTATTTAACTGATGCCCTGTAAGGGGAGAAGAACCAGCACAACTCTGTACACGAGTACAGACACATCATTTGTGTGATGACTAACTTTGATAGACTGGGCTCCTCTCAGTAATACAAGGTTATATGACAACTATAATATATTCATGATGGAAAGGGATATCTACATCCAGAGAAAGAACTAGAGAGTCTGAATGCAGATTGAAGCCAACTACTTGCTCTCTCTTTTTTGTGATTTATTTTGTTTTTTCCCTGTTTTCTAATTGTTCACTCCATTTGTTATAATCTTTCTTTGCAACTTCACTTGTTTTAATGTGAGATTATTTGCAGGAACTATATTTGATTACATGCTACCATGGGGGGAGAAAATTAGAAACATAAGGCATGGTGGAACTGAATGTTGTAAACTAATAATAAATAAAGAAAAGAATAAAAGAAAAGAAAATACAAAGAAAAAAAAAGAAAACAAATGACCTGGAAAATAGATCCAGGAGAGAGAATGTAAAAAATAATTATTGGTCATGCTAAAAAAAAGCCTTGACATCATATTTCAAGAAATTATCAACATAAATTGCCTTTTTATTCTAGAAGCAGAGGGGCAAATAAAGGTGGAAAGAATTTACTGATCACTTCCTGAAAGAGATTCCAAAAGGAAAACTTTGAGGAATATTGTAGCCATATTCCAGAGTTCTCAGGTGAAGGAAAAAATATTGCAAGTATTGAGAAAGAAAAATGACCTCAAGTATTTTGGAACCACAATCAGCATAACACAATATTATCAGTTTCTACATTAGGGATTGGAGGCTTTGGAATATATTCTGGAGGTCAAAGGAGCTAGGATTGCAACCAAGAATTACCTACCCAGCAAAACTAAGTATAATTCTCCAGCGGAAAAAAATGTATATTGAATGAAATAGAGGACTTTCAAGCATTCTTGATAAAGACCAGACAGAGTTGAATAGAAAATTTGACTTTTAAACATAACACTCAAAGAAGAATGAAAAGTTAAGATTCTGTAGTACAACTCCAGGAGAAGACAGGATGATGGATATGCCATGGCCCTGAACCTGTTCCCAATATGATTTTGATTTCATCTGCTAAGTCATTATAATATCTATTAAAATCACCTTTTATAAGTGTTAATATAGCAATGTTATGTCCTAAAAAGAGAGATGTAATTACTATCTACTTCTAAGAATTTCTTGATGAAGTTCTCTCAAAAATTTTAGATCCATATTTGTATGTGGTAATACATCTGTCAGTCCATGAAACATGGAAAATTTCACATGTATCAGTCTAGCTATCAGGTCATGCATAGAGGTATATTTACTAGATGCTAAATTTTTACAAACTGCAGTGATGCCCTGCCCTGTTTTTAGTGTTTTCTCACACAATTTTCATGGAATACCAAATCTGAGCTCCTTAAGGTAAATTTCTGAAATTTCTGAAGATGGTAACCTGTTTGAAATTTCCATAATAAACACCTAAATTTTGAGAAATAAACAAATATGTAATTAAAAAAAAAGTTCTACGAGTAATTTCTGTGCAGTTGACCATATGATGTTATTCTTTTGGGTAGAATGAGGTTTATTTACTCTAATATCCTCCTCTGAAGATGAACCCCGGTTTTCTCTATTCTCATAATAACTTTCTATGGTTGGATTCTTTCTCCTTTGCCTATGTCTTTTTTATGGAAATAGCTTAATATTTGTAATCACCTCTAGTCCTGGGGGATTGGGGATGGTGCCTCCTGTGCCAGATGTTCAGTTCTCCACTCTAGCCTGGAAAGATAGCCAAACCTCCAACCTCCTGTAAATGCCCACAGCCAGGGGCTTTCTGCTCTACTACTTCTGTACTCACCAAGCATGTGATTTTTCCTTCTTGCCTTTGTGACTCTTTGCAGCCCAGCTGGGTATGGCTTTTCTTGTCAGCAGAGGTTCTCTCAATCATCCTTGACTCAGATACCCAACTTGCCTCACTATCCCGGCGGTAAAAGTTTCTGGGACTGGGGCCTAAGCTGCCTCTCAAACCAACTAACCCCAGAGCTTGCAGCTTATTGTTTAAGTGGACCCTAACCTGGAAGTGTCTATTTTTCACAGAGACCAAACCTTATCCTGGGATTTTTCTTCTGATCTCAAATTGTCCCAGAATGACTCCTGTTGTGACCCTATTCTTATTTATTTTTACCTAGACTTTGTTCACTCTAAGGGGCTGTTTTTTCTTTTGTGAGGAAAATCTTAAGAGCATGGAATTTTCTGACCTACTCTACCATTTTGGCAGAATCCTCTCTCTCTACAAGGACTTTTCTTATGAATCTTTAGGTGAGTTTGTGGTACTAGGGTATCCCTTGAGGACTTCACTCTCATCTCTTATTCTGTTACATGACTTTCCCATCTTATTTTCCAGGCATATTCACCCTCATTAATACATTTTATGTTGCAGCTATGCAAGAACTTGAAATTTGATTTTTCACCTTTTAAATGTGATTGGTGATGGGGCAGCTAGGTGGTGAAGTAAATAGAGCACTGGCCCTGGAGTCAGTTCAAATCCGGCCTCAGACACTTAACACTTTCTAGCTGTGCAGCCTTGGGCAAGTCACTTAGCCCCAAATGCCCTTCCTTCCCCCTCCAAACAGCAAAAATAAAATGTGACTGGTGGCTTAGCCACATTCACTTTCCATAAATCCTCACCATGATATTTCCAGTATCATGGAGGATTAACTTTAAGTGTCCATGTAGTATTCAAGACTCCTATTGACTATACTATACTATACTATACTATACTATACTATACTATACTATACTATACTATACTATACTATATACTATACTATATACTATACTATACTATACTATACTATACTACACTATACTATGTTATGCTATGCTACACTATACTATATTATGCTATGATATAGTATGTTTATTTTGTGAAATATGATATGATATGTCATGACATGATAAATTATGATATTATGATATGACATGATAGACTTTAGATAGATTTAGATAGATTCTATCCTTCCAATTTCTCCCTTTTCCATTACAGCCTACACATAGTTTCCATAAGAAGCAAAAGTACAAATGAATCATATCACTGCTCCACTTAAAGATTGTTCAGTAGCTGCTCATTGTTTCTAGGATTAAATACAAACTTTTCACTTCAGCATTTAAAATCTTTTACAATCAACTGATTCAAACTTTCATTTCAGTTATTCCACATGACTCCCCTTCATGTGATATCCATAACAATCTGTTCCTATGTCCAGGTCTTAGCATAGGCCATTCTGAATGTCTTGAAATGTCCTCTCTTCTCACCTTCATTTCTTGAAATTACCTTACCTTGTTTGCTTGCTTTAAGTTCCATTCAATCATCACCTCTAAGAAATCATTTTTGGCACTTTTCCACTTCATTTGTTAGTTCTATTTCTCTCTTTTTCTCTTTCCTCCCACATTGTGTTTGTGAACAATTATCTGCTTAAGTTTGTATTCCTCCTAATGAATGAAAATTTTCTTAAAGGAAGGGCCTGTTCTTAATTTTTATTTTTGTACCCCCAATGTAGAGCATGGAACTTTCTGTATTATAGTTACTTAATGCATATGAATTGAATATCTCGATCTCACTACATGTGCAAACCACCTCTATTTCTGATCTCAAAAGTCCTAGATGATTCCAGTTAAGCTCCTCTTGTCACATAATGCATGGTATAAAATATTTTATAGCCAATTTTTAACCACTAAACAAGTCTCTGTTGTCCTTGGGTAACCTGAAAATTTTACTCTTTTAGGAATTGTTTAACCCCTAGCCATGCAGAGTCCCTTGAAGATTCCAGGTGCACATTACTATCAATGAAAGCACAATTTATAAATGTCTTCCAACCCTCTTCTTCCTATTTATAACCAAACACTTCTCCTATGTCTATGAAGTGTATATATCTTTATAAACCAATACAATGGGCTATATGTCAAACTTCATGGTATAGTCTGAACAGTAGGCATTCTTTATCTCCTTTTTTCAAAGAGCAATATGGGTCAAAATCTTTTGAGTGGCTGAAAATTTCATTTAGAAGATCAAAGATCCTGTCTTTGCATAGTCTATGCTTCCACAAATGTCCTCTTCTAATGCCTCATACTAATATATAAGTAACCATGAATCCATGAAGATGATGTCGAGTGAAATGTCTGGTGTATTCCATTTATTTGGGGATATTCAGAGTAAAGTCACAGAAACACATGGCATCTTCTTCCTGAGGACCAGCCTGAGTACAGTGACTTGGACATGATGGATGATCTATTGTTTTGCCATGGTATAAAGCCAAGCACTCTAAGATCCCTAGAGGGCTGCTGCTGTGAATAGCTCTAAGAATCTGATCACATAGTATAAATAACTTTCTATTTGTTAAGCAGTAAACTAAAACAAAACATTCACAGAAACCAAAATACATTCACAGAAAACAAAGTATTCACAATGATATGATATAACGACTTATCACTAAAGTGGCCACATAGTTTTAAATAAAAGATATCATTCCATAAGTGTTTAAATTAATCATCCTTAAGGAGCAATCCTTCTTAAGTGAAACAAAGTACAAAGGTCAAAGTTTTCCCACCCCTAGGTCACATTGTCTTAATCTCTCAGTCAAAAAGTCTTCTTTCTTCTTGATTGGAGATTAGTTTCCACTCATCCTTAACTCAATCATACCTAAGGGGCACAAGCACCCAGGTACACGGTACAAAGTTCTCACACCCCTAGATCACAGTAAATCATGATCTTGTAAATAAGCACTAAGTACCCAAGGACAGGTCTTTCATGTTAGCTCAAGGCTGGCTCCTGAAATTCCATGGTTATTCTTCCATGGATCCAGCTCCCTGGGAATACCCAACTGTCACTTTGATTCACAAGCAGATGACTCTCAGATCCTAATTTCAGCTCCTCATCCAGGAAGACTGGGATTAATAGAGTCACAATAACATTAATACACATTGCCAGCACTGTCATCAATTCATTTTTTGCATGTGACATTAATGTAGACAAACAAACAAGGTCTGAGAAATCAACACAAATCATCAGTGTAGTCCCAGGACCTCTGAAAACATAAGTAAAACCCTCCTCCAGGACTTCTATAAACAGACAACAAGAAAATCCTCTTTCAGGGCTTCTGAAACAGGAATAAGGTCCCTGGGCTTCTGCAACAAAAGCAATGCCCTCTATCAGCAGACAGATCTGTCAAAGTAATATCAACACAGACAGACAAAAGGCTAGCCACCACAGCCAAGCTTTCTCCCAGTTCTGCTCAAACCCAGCTTAGACTTCTCCTTATATATGGTGGTTCTCCTTCCTGCTCCACCTTTCCTGTTGCAGTAGTAAGTTCCTCCCACCTTCAAATCACAAGGGGCTCAAACAGTAATGTAATATTTATACAGGGTTTAATGTAGACAAGGTGATTTCCTCAAAACAACTCTGTTTAACAATTAGTATATCCATTATTATTTCAATTTTCTCAATGAAGATGAAGGATTAAAGAAGTTCAAAAGTTTACCCATGGTCACATGACTAATAAGTATCAGAGCCCAACCTTAAACATAAATCTTCAGATTCTCAAGTTCACTGTTTATTTCTTTTCATATGTTTTTTAAACTATAACACCTAGTTTTATTTTGAGTTCCAAATTCTCTCTCCATCTAGCCCCTCTCCATCAAAAAGGCAAGCAATATGATACCCTGTATAAAAGTGGAGTCATGCAAACCATATTCCCATTAGCCAAGTTGCAAAAAAGAAAAGAAAAAAAGTAAAAATAAATAAAATAAAAGTTTGAATTTGCACTCAAGTTCATTAATTCTGTCTCCGAAGGTGGATAGTATCTTTCATCATGAATACTTTTGGAATTTTCACGGCTCATTTTATTCATCAAAGTAGTTAAATCTTTCACAGTTGATCCTTGTTACAATATTTTTATTACCGTATGCAATGTTCTCATGTTCTACTTCCACTCTTCATTTCTGTACTATTCTGTTGCCTCAATTATATCCCACTGCCATGCAGGATTAGAAGTGGTGAACTAGATTCAAAGAAAGATCCTGCCACTAAATCTCTGTGTGACCTTGGGCAACCCATTAGAACACACTTAGACTCAGCTTTCTTATTCACAATGTAGAATTATTATAGCTTTTTGTCTGTCTCACATATTGTTAAGAGAATTCTAACAACTGAAATAATATATTTGCTCTGAGATTTATACAAGCATGAAAATATAAATGTTTATTACAGAACCAAATTCTTTTATTGAATTTTCAAGTACTAAAAGAAATCCCTACTCACTTTGCCTTTCCTGGTCTAGTTCTTATGCCATTAGCCTAAATTATCTTTCTATTTCAATATAATGCTTAAGATAAAATCGCCCCAGCCAGGGCATTTTACATAGGACATTGTGTAAGTCTCTAAATTTGGGAATAAAAACTCCATCAGACTTTCCATTATTTACTCTATTTGAATTCTCCAGACTTCAGGCTAGCTGTCTTTTGAACCTCTTTTCATTATCCCTTCCAACAGAGTTTAGAATAGAGGAATACAGAAGTTAATACAACTTAAAATTGTACAAGTTCACCTTTGCCATATATAATCTCATTTGAATTTTTTATAAACCAGTAAAGGAGGCAAAGTAGCTATTACTCCTCTTTCTATATAAAGGGAAATGAAGATTCATAAAAGTTAAATGACTGGCTAGAGATAACACAGCTAAGAAGTGGTAGATCTGGTATTAGAACCAAAGTCTTCTGACAGTTACCTAGCAAAACATTTTTTCCCTACTACATTATTCTGCCTATGCTGAGATTAGTCAATTTTGCCAAATTCTTTGAAGTTTTACTCTTTAGAGTCAAAAAAGCATTGTATAGTAAGATTTTAGGTTGGGGATATTTGCTGGTGGCTTTACATACTGAATCTTGTCCATTTTCATTTCTGGTAAAAGAATGTTAATATTGTAGTGCCCAGATAAAGGTAATAAATGAGAAATGGAACATCTAGAGGTGGAAAAGAAGAAAATGAAGAAAGAAAAAATTAAAAAAGGAGCTGGTAAAAGACATGAAGAAAATTTGAAGAAGATGAAGTAGATGAGAGAAAAGGAAGAAAGAAGCAGAAAAATGTAATGTGACAGAATAATGTAAAGAGTGTCACAGCTGGGCCTCAGAAGGCATCTAAGTGATTTCTCTTACTTTAACAGATGAGAAAAATAAGGTCCTGAGAAGCGAATTGACTTGAACATCTAAGCCATGTTAGACTTGCTCTAGTTGGCAAAACTAGTTAATGCGGGAGGAGTAGACAACACAAAGAAAAATGAAAGAAAATATAATAAGACAACAGAAGAAAAATAAAAAGAGAAGGAAGACAGAAAGAGAAATGACTAAGGAAATAAAGAGGTAAAGAAATAAAGAAGCCAACAATATAGGAAATAATGCAAAGTCTCTAGGAATTCCTTTTGTGCTATTAACCTATGCTAATATCTTTAGGCAGAGCAGAGGGCTATCAGTTCATGTTCCCTGCTTCCCAGTCAGAATTCAAAGGTAATCCCACTGTAATGGAGAACTATGGACCACACAACTAAGGAAATTTCAGTAGTGGTTTTCTGTAAATGAGTAATGGAACATATTGGGGGTCAGATGGCTCAGATTGCTTCTTTAGAATATGTGTAACAGCTTTGAAAATCTTTCAGAACATATACTTTCAACATTTTAGGAAACTGTTGAAAAATGAATTGCATCCAGAAAATTGCATGAAGTCAAAATCAGCTAGTTCTCTCTCATCTTCAAGTGACCTCCTGTAGGTAGTTCATATTTGAACATTTATTTTTCTCCTTCTACTTGAGTATTAATAGGACTTCATATTAGGGCCTGAAATATTGATTTATTTCTATGACATTTGGGATGTGGGTAGAATATATTTCTTCTTAGCACCTTCTCCTTTTTCTTTCCTGTTTTTTTTGTCACCACATTTAACCACTGTACTGCCATAAGTTTTATATTTCACAAAGAGATTTTGGTCCAAGAACAAAAGGATGGACAACTGTTCTGAAGATTAAAAGGAATGAGAATACATGCATAACCATAGTTGTGATCATTTCAGTTGTGAGATCAAAGTTGGTAATGATATTATATCCACTAAAACTTTTGGTCCAAAGTAGTAATCCTGGATTCCAATTTATGTTTGCAAACTTATCTCACATTATTCTCTTCCATTCAACCTATGCTCCCAAACACATTGTTAGTAGAGAAAAAGGGATACAGTAAGGAGTGCTTATGAAAAACAGAGTTACCGATGCCCCTTCTCAAAAAAACAAGCAAACAAAAAAAATATAGCTACAGCGTTCTGAGACTAGCTTAGCAACAATATTTAAACAGTGGAAATGTTGTAAACAGTGCTGATGCACTCGTGCTGGCCAATATGTCTTTGTCTGCAGATATTATTGTATTGGCAAATTGCCAAGATCAGAAGCCAGGTGGGAGTGTGAGGATGGCATGGTGAAGTAATCAAGGTGGTCTGCAGCCCCTAGGTGTTTTGTCTCCATCTGTGTATGCAGCTGGCCATCAATCCTCTGGGAACGGTAGCCAGAACCAGGAGTGGTGTCTCTGTACTTCAGGTTTTCTGGTTGATTTTATGATTGTGTTGCTCCAGGGTTCAGACATAAGTAATAACATCAGAGATGCTAAACAATGACCTGTGTCCAAGATCCAGCCTAGGTTTGCATATCTGACAGAGCTAGGCTATGTAAGCATCATCAAAGTTCTTAACAAATCAGGGTCACTGTGGTACTGAGGGCAGAATGGATAGAATATGAACTTAGAATCAGGAAAAGGCTTTATTCAAATCCAGCCTCAAACACTTTCAAGCTGTGTGACCTGTGTAAATTATGCAATCTCTATCAGCCTCAGTTTCCCTCTCTGTAGTTAAGAACCTTGGAAGACTGTTATAAAGATTAAATGAAGGTGATGCATAGAAAGCATTTTTCAAATCTTAAAATTCTATTTAAATTCCAGCTATCATTATTACAGCTACTGGATGACTTACCTGAAAATTGACTGCCTTTCATATTCTTCTCCTGTTGTTCCCATAGACTGGGAAGCCTCTGTTCCAAATCCCAACTATTCTTCACATCCTACCTCAATGACACCTCTATCATGAGGCTTTCCAGGTCCCAATGTCAATATACTCTCTTCTTTTTCTGTACTCTGATAGCTCTTTGCTTTTACCTTTTGTGATGGTTGTCATTGACATACCTTGTACTATAATCTCAAAGTTAATATCAGCATGGTATAGTGGAAGAAAGAATGAATTAGAATCCTTGTGTTACATTACAGGTCACCATGGCTCCAACTCCTGGGTCCGCTGAGGAATCACTGCGGGTACCTCAAACTGGTTAGGATAAAGGACACATTATGGAAAACAAATGCCTCCAGACCCATTTTGGGGGGCTGGGGTAAAAGAGGCAGAGCAGGGGAAGGAAGTCCTTCCCCTCTCACTGATTCAGTTCATGGCATTCATGCTGTGGGTGAACTATGATCTTTACCCTCCTGATACAGAATAATGATCAAAAAGAGTAACCTACTCAGTATCAATTTTAAAGATGAAGACAATCAAAGGAAGCTACCCCAGGCATTGTGGTAGGGGACCTAGAGGCTTCCACATTAGGAAATATGGCAATTAAAGATTCCCCTGTATTGGCTTGGTTTTCAATTTGATTGTGTTAAAACCCAGAGCTTGTTAATCCCATCTGTGGGATGGGCTTGTTGATGTGAAAAGAAAGTCCTGAACTGGGAGGAGCTGGTGACTTAGATTTGGAGACACAAGAGAGAGGCAGAAGACCTTTTTGGAAGCAGCACCCATGTGGAGGCAGAGAGAGAGACTGAGAATGATTGCTGGGGCCACTTTGAATTGCCCTGGACTTTTGAGACCTGCCCCCTGAGCTGCCAAGGACTGAGGAGACATGGCTGTTTTGCTGGTACTTTGTCTGTTTTGATGTTGTTTTGCCAGATTTGTCCACTGGTGAAAGACAGTCCTGTTGTTGAAGGAAGTCCTGGAACCTTTCTGTTGGTTAAGAGCTGCTGAGACTGTCCTGCAGACAGAGAGTGAATACTGTCCACTGGTGAAGGGCAGTGCTGTTGTTGCAGGAGTCTGGGAATCTTTCTGTTGGTTCAGAAGCCCTGAAGAAGGATTTTCTTGTTGTATGTTTACAGAAATCCTGGGAGAGGGTTTTGCTAACGTTTTCAGGGGTTCTAGGACTGTTCTACAGACAGAGGATGAATTAATGAAGGGACTGGCAATGTATCTTGTGGCCTTGCTAAGCCTTGTCTCCCCAGGAACTAAGATTGCTGAGAACTTGCCTGTGTCAAGATGAAGCAAAGACCTCCATTTGGGTATTAAGTGCTGTGCTTAAAATTGATGTAACTCTGGGGTAGATTCAATTGTGATCCAGGGGTGGGGAACTTTTGACCTTTTTGTGTTCTGTGGTTGAACAAATGAATGTAGTTTACTTATGTTTGGAAACTAATCTCCATTTGAGAAGAGGGGCTTTGTGGTGGACTAAATGAAGGTATAGCCTAGGGGTGGAGTAGTATTTAGAACAGGGACTTTGTAATTGATTGAATGATTGGAAGGTCCTGGGGTGGGGTAGTCTTTGGAGATTATTTAATCACATTTAGTAAATGCTGTATTTTGAATGATGTCATGTTTTGATCTTCTCTGTTCTTGGTTTGTCACTGAATAAAATGGAGAGCACCTATGCTGGTATTTTGAACCTTGGGAAGTTGCTTTTCCTTGGTGTTACATTACATTCTTCTATACACTAACTTTGTGATATTGGTTTAAATCACATCAACTTTCATGGTTTCAGTTTCTTCATTTCTAAAATGAGGGGAGGGAACTTTAAAGTCCTTTTCCGGTATAAATCTTATGGTGCCAAATTCTTCAATGCTTCCTATTGTGCAAAAAATTACAGAAGACCCTTGTTCTCTCTGAGCCTCAACCTCTTCATCTGTGAAATGGGAGCACTGAATTTAAATTATCTATGTCACTGTGCAATTGTAAGGTTCAAACAAATTTTCTATATCTCCTTAAAGTTTGCATATATATATATATATATGCATGCATGTATGTATGAATTTTGTTTCTATAGGCAAATTTTGAGGAGATATAGAAATGTCAGCTATTATTGGTATTATTGCTATGTGTATCTGCATTGTATCTATTCCTTGAGAGACAATCTAGGTCTCTTCTAAAAACTAATCTCCTCCTAGGTCCCAACATAATTTTGTACAAGATCAAGTCCTTGATAAATGTTTATTACATTCACAAAGTGTGCTATTTTATCTCATTGATACCCTAGAGTTGCTTAGTTTTTCAGCTATATTCCCTTATAAATAGCTGGATAAGAAAGATAGATCAGAGAACAGGTAAACTAATAGAAAGAGAGAGAGAATGAGAGAGAGTGAGAGAGAGAGAGAGAGAGAGAGAGAGAGAGAGAGAGAGAGAGAGAGGGAGGGAGGGAGGGAGAAAGAGAATCTGGGGAAAGCAAGTTAGTGTTTAGTCAAGAAAATTGTCTTACAAGAGGGCAATCTAAGAAATTAGTAAGTAGCATAAGGATATTAGGTATCTGGCTAAGAGATGAAGGGATGGTAATGGTACATAGAGGGGAGAAAGGGTAGATAGAAGGACCATGAAAAAAGTTTGCACATGTAAACTTTAGAGTCTCCTATTATTCAGTTACAACTTCAGATGCAGGGGATAGAGAAGAGGGCATTGCCAGGAGTTCAGTCATTAGGAAAGAAAGGTTGTTCTACATGGTGCTGTCAGTACCATCTCAATTTTGACATCCAGTGACAAAGCTCGATGACCCTACTTTAGTTTTAGTTCTTCAAAGAGCAGAGTCAAACACAATTAATCCTCCTACATTAACCCTTTCCCTATCTAGGGAAATGGAGCCAGGCTGTGGGGAACCTACCCAGTTCTGGTGATAGCACTAAAATCTATAGCATCACAGTCATGTTGAAAGTGAAATGTCATCGACCAATGAGAAAGCTTCTAAGTACTATTCTCTTTAAATAAAATCAGTAGGAGGTCTTGTTCCATAGAATGCTTGGCTAAGTAAGCAGGCCAGATACTGCTGAGAAACAATTTAGCAGCCTTTTCCTCAAGGTTTTATCTCCCTCTCCTCACTTTCTAAAACCTTTTTTTAGATATATTGTTTTTAAAAAACAAGTGCTTTTAATTTTGAGCTTGGGACCATAACTAGGTTTCTTCATAGGATATAATCACTTAACCTGGGGGGGTGGGGGTGGGACTGACTTTGAAGAATTAGGAGCTTGGTTGATAGATGGCACTAGCCAGAAGTAGAAATTCCGTTGTCCTTTTAAAAATAATAATAAATGAAGATTTTTATTTCTCTTTTCCTCACGCCATCATTAGATAAAATAAGTGAATTGAAACCATTTAGAAATACATTAAATTACATCCATAATCTGAGAAGGAATGGATCATTAGATGATCTATAAATTCCTTTCTAACTAACTTTAAATTTCTAAGATTTTTCTTTTAGATCTTATGAGTCCTCTGGGGAATAGGTTGGGAGGGTTTGGGTGGGAGGAGGAAAGATGGCAGAAAAGGGATTGATAATGTGTTGTATTCCAGATAACTTATTTTTTAGCCCATTCTTAATCCAGTACCTAGTTGAGCTACTAATCATCCACCCCTTAACCCTATTTCTTGTCTGTTACTCCCTTTTCCCTACTCTTTCCGTTTTTTCCTTTTCAGAATCCCCTCTCCAGCTATTTTTGAAATCTTTCATTCTCCAAAATTTCAAAACTAGAAACTCTTGTTCATTAACTATGGTACTTCTCTTCCTAGAGCAGCTAGGTGGTACAGTAAACAGTGGTAGTCCTGGGGAAAGGAAAACTCTTCTTCCTGAGTTTAAGTCCTATGTCAACTACTTACTAGGTGTGTGACCCCAAGGAAGTCATTTAACCTGTTTTGTCTCAGTTTCCTCAAGGTAAAATTATCTGGAAAAGTTATTGACAAACCACTCTTTGCCAAGAAAAACCCAAGTGGGCTCATAAAGTGTTGGACATGACTGAAAAAAGACGCAAAGACAAACTTCTCTTTATGACCTCAGATGTAATGTTAGACATTCCTGCAAGGCACTGACATAGCATCCATCACATTCCCTAAAAAATACCTCCCTAAAAAAAGACCCTCTGAGCTTCACTGATCCTGAACAAGTTTTATGTATGGAGTGAAGTACCCAGAGTACCAGTGAGAGCTTAGTGTCATGCAGTGGCTAATCATAGAAATAGTTTTGCTAAAAATATTTTGGATTCCCTTGTGCAGTGACTTGAAAAGTGTCATGCCTGCAGTTCCCTGGTAGCTTTCCTGGTTATTTCCCTTCCCTGTCCTTTATTTTTGAAGGCTTCAGTCCTGTCCTGGGATGTTTGTGTGAGTGTGTGTGCACATGCCCATCCATACTTATATGTATGCATTCATGCTCACAGGTGCTAGTACTGGGGTGCATCCATCAAGCTGACCTACTTTGGAGGTGTCAGCCAATGCTTCAGTTGGGATACACACACTGCCCCAGTATCTTTCTTTTTTCCTTTAGTTTCTGCCTTTCTCTCCATGCTCCCCTGGATGCTGTCAGCTAAGGCTGGAAGTCTCTACCAAATAAAAACATTGACTGTCTAATTCTTCTTCCCCTTGACACTGAGCACTAAGTTCTAAAAGTATAAAAGAAGCGTGGAAGAAATTTAGAATGACATATCTGGTTTGAAGCCTGGACTACCTTGCTCTGAAAGTCATTTTCTACGCAGGTGGTTTTAATGTTGCTAATCACCATTTTTGCTTCATTTTCTGCTCACTCTTTTCTAAGTGCAATCAAGCACTGTGTGTGAGTTCAGGAAAAATCTCACCTTCCTTTCCAACCCTGAAATCTATTACGAACAACTAGACAGCAACCTGGCCCTCTTGGTAACAAAATGGACTAAACCAGTTCTTAATAGAGATATTTAGGGCTATTTTTCAGTAACTCATCAGCACATGGCGTATCAGGCCTAATCAGAGTATACTCTTTGAAGTGTAGAATGGAATGCACTCAGTTTGATTTCTGCTATCTCATTCAGGCTGATTAAAGTGGTATTCTCAGATATATGCAAGGGAGGAAGGCCAAGAAGGAAGGAGGAAGACCAACAGGCTGATGGCTAATGTAGCGAAATTAACTGAGCAGCACTTGTATCTCCAATGTATTGTTCATATCCTGTATGATGGCTGAAATTCCATACTGAAGATTAATTTGCTTTAAAAACAATCATTTGCTTATTGAAATGAAATATTGAAGGTATTTACTACTGCCTCTCAGTTTCTCTAACCTCCATGGGATTCTGAGATAGTAAAACTCCCTGTTTCTCCTCCTCATTGTCAAGACCTCTTCTGTCACCATTGCTGGATCAATGTAAGAACACTGCACTGACTCTCTTCTATTTCTTTGTAATCTAATCAATTCCTTTGGGTTGAACCGTTTCTGTCAGTATGTCTTCCATATCTATATGTACAGCCCTAGCATTTTTCAGGTTCAAGAGTCCCACATCTTTTAACACTGTTGCACTACTTCAAATGGATGTCTATTATGTATATAACTTGATATACCTGTTTATTGTATCTTCTTTTGTACTTATTATATCTTCTATTGCATTAAACATTTTGTTTTGTGTCATCCAGCACTATTTCAGAAGCAGTAGAAAGAATGTTGAACTTGAAATTTGATGACCTTAGTTTGAATACTTGCTATGTGACCTCAGCTAATCTTTATGAACTTAATTTTCTCATAAGATGAGGAAATTGGACTTAATGATTTCTAAAATTCATTCTAGCTCATCATCTCCCCTTATCCCCCCTGCTCCAAACTTCTCTCTTGTTACTGTGAGCATCATTATCCTTCTTATGAACAAAGTTGGAAACCTCATTATCACTGCCAACTCTTTCCTCATTCATTGTTCCCAATCACTTGACATATCTACCTCTACTCTCCCCTTCCTTACCCTTCTCCTCACTCAACTAGTTCACCCAGCACTCCCATACCAGGGTAAATTAAAAACTCATTTTGTATTTTCCCCTTCTCAATAACATCTGCCACACAACTGCTAAAACAATTTTCCTAAATTACAAAGCTGATGGTTATTTATTAATGCTTCTAGGAGAAAATACTAAAGCTAACACATATTGAAGAGTTAGTGTTGCTTTAGTGGATAGTATGCTTGAGCTAGAACTGAAGACCTTTGTATGCAGTAAAATGAGTGGAATCAGGAAAATTGTACACAGTGATGGCAATATTGTAAGAATAGTTAACCATGAAAGACTTAGCTACTCTGATCTAAACAGTGATCCAAGACAATTCCAGAGGACTCATGATGAAAAATGTTATCTACCTCCAGAGAGAGGATTGATGAATTATAAAAGCAGATTGAATAATTCTTTAGTTTATTTTTTGTGTTTTCTTTTGCAACATGATTAATAGGGAAATATGTTTCACAAAACTTTATGTGTATAATTAATATCAAATTGCTTACCTTCTGATGAATGGTGGAGGAATAGGTGGGAAGGAGAGAATTTGGTGTTCAAAATTTAAAAAAAAAAAATAAAAGTTGAACTTTCCATGCTACCCAGAAGAGAGTTTCATATGGTGTTGTTCTCAGTTTTCATCTTAACTTTAAAGGGAAACTTTCACAATATCTGTGGAGCCCTAGATGTCTTGCAGATGAAGGAGGATGTCCTCAAATTCCTTGCTAAAGGAACCCATTTGTGTGGCACTAATTTGTTCTTTCTGATGGAACAGTATATCTACAAAAGAAAGTATGATGGCATCGACATCATTAACTTGAATAGAACTTGGGGAAAGCTTCTGCTGGAAGTTCATGCCATTGAAAATCCAGTTGATATTAGTATCATCTCACTGAGGAACATTGGCCAGTGAACTGTTCTGAAATTTGCTGCTGTCACTGGAGACACATCCATTGTTATACATTTCATATCAGGTACCTTCACTTACCAGATCCTGGCAGGTTTCAGGGAGCCTTGCCTCTTTGTGGTCACTGATCCTCAGGCAGGTCATATGTTAACCTTCTAATCATTGCACTATGCAACACAGACTCCCCACTTTGCTTTGTGAACATTGCCATTCTATGTAACAAAAAGGGAGTTCACTCAGTGGGTCTGATGCGGTGGTTGCTGGCCTGTGGAATCCTACATATTTGTGGTACCATCTCCAGTGAACACACGTGGAAGATTATGCCTGATCTTTACTTCTGCAGGGATCCAGAGAAGATTAAAAAGGAAGAGTAGGCCACAGCTGAGAAGACAGTAACAAAGGAGGAGTTTCAGGGAGAATGGATTGCACCTACCCCATAATTCACTACTACACAATCTGAGGTGACTGACTGTTCCAAGAGAATACAGGTGCCATCTCTACCCATTCAGCAAGTCCCTACCAGAGATTGGAGTGTTCAGCTGGCTGCTGAGAAATGGTCTGCAGCATCTACTGCTCAGGCCACTGAGTGGGTAGGAAATACCAGAAAGTGGTATTAAAACCCAGATACTCCAATGGTGTTGGAAAAATGCTGATGGAAAACAAACATTGCTTTCTTATAAAAAATAATTTTTTTCACTTAAAATTAGGAAATATTTAATGCAATAAATAAAAACATCATAAAAAGAAAATAAAGACCGTCTATCCTACTTCAGAAATTAAATAGCTGTATGATCCTGGACAAGTCATTTAATTTCTCTGTGACTTAGTTCCTTATCTGTAAAATGAAGGGAGTTAATTGGTGTAGATAGCCTCTGAAATCCTCTCTGGATAGTGAATCTATGTTTCAATTGGGCAAAACAGCATGCATTTCTTAGTTTGGTCTTAAAAACCCTTCAAAATCTGTCTAATCCTTAGCTTTCTAAGCTATTGTATGCCATTTCTCTTCAAGCACTCTACCCAAGCTTTCTTGTCTCTTTGATTTTTCTTTCATTAGCCTACTATTTTCTACTTTCATGCCTTTGTACAATTTTTCCTCCACACATGTACTGTATTTCCTCATCAATTCTACCTCTTAAAACTCCTGATTCTCTTCTAAGCTCAGCTTATAGGCCAACACTTTTGATAATTACTTTGTTCCTGCTACTTATTATTGTTCATCAAATTAATTGTTAATGCTATATTCCCTCCAGTAAAATGTCAACTGTAAGTGCAGAAAGTGATTTATTGGTTTGTTTTTGTGTCCCCAGCACCTAATATATTGCTATACACATGGTAGGTGCTTAATAAATGTTCATTCCATTGGAACTGGCTACAATGGAATTTGAGAAAAAAGGAATGGATTTTTTTTCACACTGATGCTTCCCTCATACCCCTGCAATTTTTATGACCTTTGTCTCCATTGTAGCCTCTCTCCCAACCCTATATTTTTATAGAACCTACCTATTTCATTTATATTGTTTTATCTTGAATTAAAGCTATGACTATGTGATTTATATTCCCTTTTAGACTGTAGACTCTATAAAGTCAGTGAACTTGTCCTGTTTAAACTTGTATTTTCCATAGGGCCCATTATGATGGTCAAGGGGATTTCTTGTGCATGAGATCTACAATCCTGGGAATCCATGACAATATATGTATATTATATACAAATAGCCCCAAGTGAAGATAACATTTTGTCAACAATCATCATTAACTTTTCTCTTGTGTACTTAAAGTATCTTCTTTTGCATTAAACTTTTTTTTAGTTTGTGTCATCTCTTACTATTTTGGAAGTAGTAGAAAGATTGTTAGATTTGGAATTTGATGACCTTAGTTGGAATATTAGCTATGTGACCTTGGAAAAGTCATTTAATCTTTATTAGCTTAATTTCCTCAAATGAATATGAGGAAATTGGACTTGATTCCTCAGACTCATTCCAGGCTTATTTTAAATCTGTGCTCTCTGAACTTTAGTGAAGGCAAAGTCTTTAACTTATCAAGAGTTATTTCCCTATGATTAGTATATTCAGGCATTAAGTATTGAATTGAAGTAAATGAGTTCATCAGAACATTCTGTGAAGAATTTAATTGAGTTCAGTAATGAGTCCAATAGAATAAGGTGTGGATGGATTGCTGTCTTCCCTAACAAAGAGTAGTAATAGTAATAATAGCTAGTATGTTTATAGCATTCTAAGTTTTGCAAAGCATTTTACATATATTATCTCATTTTAATCCTCACAACAGCCATATGAACTCGGAGCTATTATTTTTTTAGAATAGGAAACTGAGGATAGATTGACATCTGAGAGCCAAGATCATAGAGTAAGTGGTACACTGCCACAACTTTCCATACTCACTTCCAAACAACCATAAAATAGAGCCCCCCAAACTAATCCTAGAACAGAACTAGCAAAATGATCAGGTGAAACCACTTTTTAGCCCAAGAAATTTGGAGGTGGTCAAGAATGGTCCATCTCACTCAGTTGAAAGTGGAGTGCAGCTCAGGGTAGGAAGGGTCCCAGCAAATCAGAAGTAAACCCCACTTCAGCAAACTAATGGGAGATCCTGAGTCCCAGTGTAGTGGGATAGGCAAATGCCAAAACCAGGACCCCTAACATGCCTGAACATAGCCAAAGGACCTGGCAGATTCCAACTCCATGAATATTCATGGGCTTCAGCACAGCATAGGCCAAATAGGTAGACAAGAACGTGGGTGCTTAAGCAAACAGGCAGCTGCTAGCCAGCACCCACACAACCATACTTCAGCTGGACAAACAGGCAGCCTCTAGAGGCCTGAAATTATGTGCTTCAGTGTAGCCAGTGAAACTCAGAACACCTCACAGACCTCTGCACATACCAAATACTAACACTAGGAGCCCTGCTCAGCACTAGATAAGTTGCCAGACCCCTACAGCTTCTAGAAGCTCCAGCCAAGCCACCCCAACAGCTCAGCATCAGACAAGCAGGTCTCCTGTGGGCCTCAGGGTAGCATCAATGTTGCACCAGATACACAGCCAGAGACAGTCAACAGCGCAAAAAGACAGGGACAATGATCCTTCCACCCTGGGAGTAGAGCTCAAATTTAAAAGAAAGGAAAAAGATAAGAAAAAAATATGAGCAGAAAACAACTACAACAACAACAAAAGAGTCTGACCATACAAAGTTATTGTGGTGATAGGGAAGACCAAGACACAAACTCAGAGACTAGTACAACAATGTCAAAACAACTATGGCCAAAACCCCAAAGAAAAACTGGAAGTAGTCTTAAGCACAGAAAAATCTCAGAGAACAGTTCAAAAAGTTTTAAAATCATATAAAAAAGGTAAAAGGAAAATGGTGATAAGAAATGAGACTGATGCAAGAGAATTATGAAAAAAATACTCAATAACCTGGAAAACCACTTAATTTGGCCAAAGGAAAAAAGAGATGCACAATCCACTGAAAAAAAAAAACAACTCCTTCTAGGAGTTGTTGGCCAAATGGAAAAGAAAGTACGAAAGCTAATTAAGGAAAAGAATACCTTAAAAGTTAGAGTTGAACAACTAAAGCTAATGACTCTATGAGACATCATGTATCAATTAAACAAATTTAAAAGAATGAAAGAAAATATAAAATTTCCTTGGAGACAAGGAAAAACAAGTCACCTGGAAAATAGATTCTGGAGAGGAAATATTAGAAGCATTGGGCTACCTGAAAACTATAAACAAAAGGAGGACCTGAACAGCATTTTTTCAACACATTATCAAGGAAAACTGCCCTGTTATACTGGAACTAGAGGGCAAAATAGGCATTGAAAGAATCCACTGGATAACTCAGGAAAGAGATCCCATTATAAAAACCCCAAGAAATTTTATATCCAAATTTCAGGACTATCAGGTTGAGGAAAAAATACTACAAGTAGCCAGAAAGAAATAAGTCAAATCCTGGGGTCACAAATGGGATCAAACAGGACATAAAAGCTGCAACATTAAAGTATTGCAGATCATGGAACATGATATTCTGGACAGGAAAGGAGCTAGGACTACAACCAAGAATCGCTTACCCAGCAAAATTAAGCATACTACAACAAGGCAAAAAAGATCATTCTATGAAATAAAAGAATTTCAAGTCTTCATAAGGAGAAGACCAAAACCAAACAAAATTTTTAACCTCTGATACCAAAACCAAAGAGAAACATAAACAGGTAAAAATGGAAAAGAAAACATAAGGGATTCAAGAGATATAAGCTATTTACATCCCTAAAATGGGAAATTGATACTTGTAACTTGAAAACGGTATCGCCATAAAAATCTGTATCAGATAAAGGGAATATACATAGAAGTTATGAGTATAAGGTGAATTTGAGGAAATGGCATAAAAATAAAGGGATGATAAAGAGTACAAATGATGCAGAAGGAACAGAGAAGTATAATTTGGTAAATCATCTTACATGAAGAGGCAAGAAAGACCTATTACAGTGGAAGGGAAGATGGGATGGCAGAAGATGGGGCATCACATGAACCTTATTCTCATCAATACTAACAAAAAAGGGAATAATATAAACAATGCAGGTAATGTAGAAATCTTTCTTACCCCACAGGTATATAGGAGGGGAAGAAATTAAGTACAGGGGTGAGGGTGGGGGACTGCCAATTGGAAGACAGATCAGGGAAAGTGTTAGACAGAAACAAAACACTGGTGAGGTGAGAAAGGATGAAAGGAAAGAAAAGACAAACAGGAGAAATGATAGGATGGAGGGAAATACACAGGTAGTAATCAAAACAGTGAATGTGAATGAGATGAACTCTCCCATAAAAAGGAAGTGGATTTCAGAGTAGATCAAATGCCAGAATCTTACAATATGTTCCTTACAAGTAACACTCTTGAAGCACACATACACATATATACAAACACATATACACAGTAAAGGTAAAGGGCTGGGACAGAATCTATTATGCATCAGCTAAAGCTTGTAAAAAAAAAGGAGGTTGTGAGTAAAGTGCTGGCCCTGCAGTTGGGAGGACCCAAGTTCAGTTCTGGCCTGAAACACTTAACACCCACACAAAAACACAAAAATACTAGCTGTGTAAACTTGGGCAAGTTACTTAACCCCAATTGCCCTCCAAAAGGCAAAAAAAAAGTAGGGTGACCTTAGACAAATAAAAGCAAAAATAGACCGAATTAAAACAGGTAAGGAAGGAAACTATTTTTCTAAAAGGTCCCGTAGACAATGAAGCGATAGAATTAGAAGAGCAAGGAAGAGTTTTCCTATCAGATCTACGGGGAGGGAAAGGATGACCAAACAAGAGATAGAGAGAACTATAAGATGTAGAATAAATCATTTTGATCATATTAAATAGAAAAGTTCTTGTACAAACAAAACCAGTGCAACTAAGATTAGAAGGAAAGCAGCAAACTGGGAAAAAAAATCTTTACAACAGCTATCTCTGATGAAAACGTAATTTCTCAAATATTTAGATAACTAGGTAAAATTTTACAAGAATACAAGCCATTTGGGCGTTGCAGAGTAGAAATAGGACCTCTGCAGGGCTCCTGCTTCCACCTTCCCCAATTCATGTTAAAGGACATACTGAACAAACTTTGGAGCTACAGAACCCACAAAATGACACAGAGAAGATAACCTCCAGCTGAGGACACCCCAGCAGGCCAGCCCAGCACCCTGGGAGCCAAGCCCAGGCCCAGTGAGCCAAAGTTTTAGCCCCAGGGTAGGCCTGACCAACTACCAGAAGGAGGGACTCCAGATCCAGCAGCTGTGGCCGTTTCCAGATTTATCAACACATAGATGTAAAGAACAAAGTGAGAGGTCTGCAGTCTAGACTTTGGGACTAGTAGTTAGGAGAACCTTGACTTCTGCCCCAAGGGAAAGAAAACTTTGAGAAGCTGCTGTGCAGCAGGTGCCACTTTGGAGCTTCAGCTCCTGGCCTGCAAGACTGTAGGGGGACCAAGCGACCATTCTGAGCTGTAATCACTCTTCCTTTAACCTGATTGGATCTGGATTGCAGTCTAGGGTTGAGGTCGTTGGGTGTGTGAGCAGCTTGCCAGAGCATGTGATGGCTTCAGAGAGGGCACCGAATTAATACCTCCAAAAGCTGAGAAAACCCAAGCACTTGGGATGGAAGTTCCCTTGTCTGGTGGCAGAGTCAGTCTATGGCAAAAAGCCCAGGGGTCAAGTGAGTAAGGGGTGACATGACCAGGCAAAGGAAACAAAACAAACAAAAGAATCCAACATTAGACTCCTATTTGGGGAACAAAAAGGATCAAAGAATGGAACAGGAGGAAGACCGTGAAGTCAGAACTCCTGCACCAAAAGCTTCAAAGGAAAATAGGAGCTGGTTACAGGTCATAGAGGACCTTAGGAAGCAAAACAGAAAAGTGGAGAAAAAATTGGGGAGAGAAATGAGGATGATGCAAGAAAATTATGAAATGAGAGTCAACAGTGTGACTGAGGAAAATCACAATTTGAAAAACATACTAACTCAAATGACAAAAGAGGCTCAAAAAGGCAAAGAGGAGAAGAATGCCTTAAAGAGCCGAATTTGCCAGATGGAAAAAGAAACTCAAAAGTACACTGAGGAAAATCATTCTTTCAGAATTAGATTAGAGCAAATGGAAGCTAATGACTTTATGAGAAATCAAAATGCTTTTTAACAGATCCAAACTAATGAAAGAAGAGAAGGCAATGTGAAATATCTCATGGGAAAAACCACTGACTTGGAAAATAGATCCAGGAGAGATAATTTAAAATTTTTTTGGACTACCTTAAAGCCAGGATAAAAGAAAGCACCTAGAAATTATCCTCCAAGAAATTCTCAAGGAAAACTGCCCTGAAGTTTTAGGACCAGAAGGCAAAATAGAGGTTGAAAGAATCCACCGATCACCTCCTGAAAAAGATCCCTAAAAGAAAACTCCTAGCAATATTATAGTCATGTTCCAGAATTCCCAGATCAAGGAGAGAATATAACAAGCAGCCAGGAAGAAACAATTTGAATATTGTGGAAACACAATTAGGATAACACAGAATCTGGCAGCTTCTACACTGAGGGATCAAAGGTCCTGGAATATGATATTCCGGAGGTCAAAGGACCTGGGATTAAAACCAAATATCACTTGCCCAGCAAAACTGAGTATCATGTTTCATGGGAAAATATGGTCTTTTAGTGGAATAGAGGACTTTCAAACATTCTTGATGAAAAAACCAGAGTTGAATAGAAAATTTGACATTCAGATATAAGAAGCAGGAGAAACTTGAGAAGGTAAACAGGGAAAAGAACTATTAGAAGACACTTATCAAAGTTGAACTGTCAACATTCCTACATGGAAAATGATAATTATAACTGATGAAATTTTTTCTCAGTATAAAAATAGTTGAAGGGAATATATATATATATATATGTATATATATATAGCTATATTGGAGCATATATGGGCATATGAATACATATGTGAATGTGTGTATATATGTTTATAGGTATACAACGACAGAGGCCACAGGTCCAATTTAATAGAAAGGGAAGATACTTAAAAGGTGAAATTAAGAGGTGAGGGAGGAATATGAGAGGAGATGTAAAGACATAAAATGGGGTAAACTCTCATTTAGAAGAGGCAAGCAAAAATGGTTACAATGGAGGGGGAAGTACAGGAAGGCAAATGGGAATGGGTCAGCCTTATTCTCATTGAATCTGGATTGCAGAGGGAATGAAATACACACTAAATAGGGTATCTCACCCTACAGGAGAGCAGGGGCAAGGGGAGAGGGGGCATAATGGAAGGGAGGGCAGGCTGGCGGGGAGGGAAGTTGGAAGCACCCACTTTTGAAAAGGGATGGGATCAAAGTAGGGAATAGATCAAGTGTGAGGTGGGATAGAAGGAAGGGAAATATAGTTAGTCTTTTACAATATATCTACTATGTTAATGTTTGCATTAGTTACACATATACAACCTATAATGAACTGCTTATCTACCCAGTAAGAGTGGGTGACAAGGGAGGAAGGGAATGAATCTGGAATTCAAAATTTTTAAATCAAATGTTTAAAATATATATTATTACTGTTAATACTATTTTACATGTAATTTGGGGGAAAATATATACAGGCATTGGGGCATAGATATCCACTATGCCCCACTGCAAAGTCAAAGGGGGTATGGGAGAAGATATGGGAGAGAGCAGATTAGAGGAGGGGATATCCTGTGGGATTGCTATTTTGGGGAGGTTGGTAGGGGAAAAACGAGGAGAAAATTTATGATTCATAATCTGACAGAAATGAATGATGTAAATCCAAAGTTAATAAAGCATTTGAAAAATGAAAAAAATACAAGCCATTCCGCAATTGATAAATGCTCAAAGGATATTAACATGCAGTTTTCAGATGAAGAATTTCAAGGTATCTATAGCTATGCAAAAGTTCTCTAAATCAATTTTGCTTAGAGAAATACAAATTCACACAACTTTGAAAAACCATTTCACACAAATCAGATTGTCTTATATGACAAAAAATATAAAATGATAAATGTTGGAGAGGATTGGAAAAATTGAGATAGTAATGCACTATATGTAGAGTTATTACTTGATTCAATTACTCTGGAGAGCAATTTCAAACTATTCCCAAAGGGCAAACCAACTGTGCATATTCATTCATCCAGTAAGTAAGTCCAGTAAGTCTATATCCCAAAGAGATCATAAAAAAGGGAAAAGGGCTTACAGTGCAAAAGTATTTATACCAGTCCTTTTCATGGTAGAAAAAAAAATTGGAAATTGAGGGAATGCTCTTTAATTGGGAAATGGCTGAATAATCTTTGGTATATGAATATAATAGAATACTATTGTGCAATATGATATGATGAATAAGCACATTTCAGGGAAGGAAAAAAAATCTGGAAAGACTTGTACAAACTGATGCAAAGTGAAATGAGTAGTACCAGGAAAAACATGGTACACAGTAGCAACAACAATGTGTCATGATCAACCATGAATCTACTCAGTAACACAATGATCCAAAACAAATACAAAGGACCCATGAAGGAAAATATTATTCATGTCCAGATAAAGAACTGATGGACTCAGAATGCAGATCAAATAATATTTTTCAGTTGCTTTATTCTTTCTCATGGTTTCATTTCCTTCTGATCTCTTTTACAACTGTGACAAATATGGAGCTATGTTTTACATGGTAGCACATGTGTAAGGTATATCAAACTACCTATTTTCAGAAGAGGGGAGAGGAGAAAGGGAAGGAGAAAACTTTGGATAAAACAATTCTGTAAAAGCTAAAGCTAATTTTTTCTTAATATGTAATTGGGGAAAAATAAATTGCTGTTTAAACAAAAACCTCCACAAAAAATAAGAGGAAACTCAGGCTGAAAAATCCTAAGTTACTTCCGAGTATTACCTAGCTATTAAGAAATGAAAGAAAAACTTGAATTCAGGTTTTTCTGATTCAAATCTGACATGCTATCTACAATGTCACCTAGTTCCTATAATGGGAAGTTCATTTCTTAAGAGCAGTCCTTGATAGAAAGGGAAAGGAGAGAACAAGGAAATCAAATAGTTTAGTAGGTAGGAGACAGGTTTACCACAAAAAAGACAGGAAAAGTATCAAAAAGGGAATCTGTAGAGCCACTAAAGACAATTATTGTTGACTTTCTAAGTTTCCTGAGGACAGGCCTTGAGTAAAATCTTGCAACTTGCTTGATTTTTCTATAATGCTGTTTTTCTTCATCAAATTGCAACATCTGAACAATGAAGGGATTAATGCTCACTTGCCAAGGAGTTAATAGAGTGAAACTCATTTCATACAATCCATTCTTCTTTTCTGTAAAGTTTTGACAATTCCCTCCATAATCCTTACTGAGGAAGTGTTACCAAGCATTTGGTGGTTGAGAGATCTTGCCTTCCAAAAGGAATGAAATGTCATTTTCTTAGTTCTCTCTTTCTTTATCCAGGGAATGTACTTTAATTCTTCACTTAATCACTCTCTCCTCAGCTGCCTCCCCTCACTGGAGTCTTTCTTTCTCACTGTAGCCTGATGTTTTAATTCTTTACCTCAGAGATTAGTGATATTTAACTTGCTAAATCTTCATAGGGATTTTTAGCTCAAATCTATTAACCTTTGAAGCAAGAATTTGGAACTCTTTTTCCTTCCTTTTCCAGCCAAGAAAAAGCCCTCTAAATCAATATCAAAATGACTCCAACCTTCTTTGCCATCATTAGCCACTGAGATGTGTTTTTTTTCCCTTTTCTCTTCTTCTTTATGCAATTTAACTGATTTTTATTCTTTGACATTTCTGAAACAGGCACTGCCTTTTTGGACTCATTAGCAAGGCCCTTAGCTGGCTATTTTCCATTCCACAGTTCAACTTTCCCAAGGATGTAATTGCCTGCTGTTTCTTGCTCCTGTCTGATTGTGACTTTTAAAAATTACTTCTTATTCAGTTTCCTTCCTCTTGCCAATAAAATTTCCAATATCTCCTAATTCTTTGAAGCCTTGCTTAAGCCTACTTTTCTAAAGCTGAGCAAAAGAACAAAATTGTCCTAACTGCTATCAAGAAATTGATAAAACCAACCTTAATACCTTCCTGCCCCACATACACACAAATGGTGAAGCTTTTTTTTTTTTAAAGCAATTGGGGATAAGTAACTTGCTCAAGGTTACACAGCCAGTCATTTCTGGGTGTGGTGCTGAGTATCTGAGCCCAGATTTGATCCCCAGGTCTTCCCAACACTGGAGCCAGTGCTCTTACTCACTGTGCTACCTGGCTGCCCCAATGGTGAAGATTTTTAAATTTGTAAATACATCTTGTTTTTGCTTCAGGAAGGATGAGACAAGTTTGGTAAAGATTTCCCTGTATTTTGCCCCTTGGATATATATGTAAACTTGGGGTTAATGTAGGGAGTTCCCTAAACCCAACTCTAAGTCATAAATACAGTACCATGGTATTTAAATTCTTTATCATAGATCAGTGATACTTCCTAAATCTTCACAAGTATTTTAAGCTCAAATCTATTAACATTAAAAGTATTTTTTTTTATGTTTTTGTCTCCATTTTGGAAGGGTTACTAGAGCTTTTGAGTTCAAACCTTTTATTTTATAGTTGAAGGAGGATTCAAACTAATATTTTCCTGTCTCCAAGCCAAGCACCATATCTATACAGTACCACCTAATTAGTTGCAGCTAAGTATAGTGCTGGTTTGGTTTACCTCCTTTTTCAAAACTTTCTGGTATGAAAAGAGAAGATAAAATGAAAACACTTAACTGTATGTGTACTTTTATAAGCCCAATAGTCAGGAAGGAAACCAGCTGTAACTTGTAACTCTGGAACCAATCTAATTCTTTGAATCTCATTCAGGGTAATTCTGAAATTCACTGTGAGACTCTCTAGATATACAGACTCTTAAATCTAGAGATTTAAGGCCATCTAGTAATGTTGACAATTGCATAGCTGTTTATTATGATATATGTATATTCTTAAACTAATAAAAATGAATGATAGGTGAAGCTCGACCTGGGAAATCTCAGACCATACCTATCATCAACTGTCACTCTCCTGAGAGGAGCAAAGTGTGTTTTAATATAGATATTATAGGTCCTCAAGTCAAGCATGATCATTGTATTACCATTCTCTATGTTTTTTTTTTCTTTTTTTTTAGCAATTGGGGTTAAGTAACTTGCTCAAGGTTACACGGCCAGTTATTTCTGGGTGTAGTGCTGAGTATCTGAGCCCGGATTTGATCTAGGTCATCCCGACACTGGAGCCGGTGTTCTTACTCGCTGAGCTACCTGGCCACCCCTAAGCAATTGGGGTTAAGTAACTTGCTCAAGGTTACATGGCCAGGTGTTTCTGGGTGGGTGCTAAGTGTCTGAGCCCAGGATTCGATCTCCAGGTCTTTTCAACACTGGAACCGGTGCTGTGCTACCTACCTGCCCCGCATTCTCTATGTTTTTCAGTGCCTTTTTTTTTCTTTTTTATATTTTTCCACTTAATACTATTTTATTTTTTCCAATTACTTGTAAATATAGTTTTCAACATTCACTTTTGTATTATTTTGAGTTTCATTTGTTTTCTCTTTCCCCTCTCCCCTCTCAAAAATGGCATGCAATCTAATATAGGCTACACATGTACAATCCTATTAGCCATATTTCCACATTAGTCATGTTCTTAAGGAAGAGTCAGAACAAAAGGGGAAAAAAAGAATGAGAAAGAAAGAGAAAATAGTATGCTTCAATCTGAATTTAAATGCCATGGTTCTTTCTATGGATGTTGATAGCGTTTTTCATCAATAGTCTTTTGGACTTGTATTAGATCATTGTATTGATGAAAAAAAGCTAAGCCTATCAAAGTTTATCATTGCACAGGGTTGCTCTCACTATGTATAGTGTTTTTTTGGTTCTGCTGATTTTACTCTGCATCAGTTTATGTAAGTCTTCCCAGGTTTTTGGTAAAGATCCTACTCATCATTTCCTATGGAACAATACTATTCCATTACATTCATATACCGTAAGTTCTTTGACCATTTCCCAATTGATGGGCATCCTCTCAATTTCAAATTCTTTGCCACCACAAAAAGAACTGCTATGAATATTTTTTCACATGTGGTCTCTTTTCCCTTTTTTAAATGCTCTTTGAGATACAGACCTAGCACCAGTATTGCTGTATGAAAGGGAATGTACAGTTTTGCAGCCCTTTGGGCACAATTCTAAATTACTCCAGAATTATTGAATCAATTTACACCTCCTCCAACAATTTTCCAATTTTCCCACACCTCCAACATTTATCATTTTCTTTTTGTCATATTAGCCAATCTGATAGTTGTCTTTAATGTTTTTGTATTTGTTATTTAAATTGCTATCCAAATGCTGCTTATTTCAATCTGAATCAGTTCTAGTATGTGACCTTTGAAATGTGTTTCAAATAATTGAATTTGGAACTAGAAGAAGGAACCTTAGAAATCAACTAGTGAGGAGTTCTTAACCTTGTATTTATTAAACTTGTGTATGTTACTAGATCTAGATTGAAAATTATTTCAATATAATTAGTTTCCTATTTAGTCCTTTTGTATTTTTATTAATTTCAAAACTTATTCTGAATAGGGTTATATAGGCTTTACCAGACTGCTAAATGTTTAGAGCTCTTGATCTAGTCCCAAACCCTTATTTTATAAACTACAAAACTCAGACAATGACTGCAACCAGAAAATAAAAACAAAAAAAAAATCTTGGAATCTTAGGCTTCATGTCTAGCACTAGAGGAAGAAGTATCATGATGATAGGCCTGACACAGAACAGGTTGAATGCATGGAATGTCTTCTGTTGTATATTATATTCCATGACATTGTGATAAAAGTATTGAGCTGGGTTCATGTGTCAGTAATGACCTGTCACTTCTGCCTACAGCTTCTTCTGCTCTACTTGGGCTGCTGGTGGAAGAGGGAGAGTTGAAATTCTTCCTGCGCACTATTGCCACTTCCAGGTTCTTTGCCTACCTCCAATAATCAGTAACCTCTTTTCCTTCGAAATTCATGCCATTCATATCTACCACCCAACAAAAATTCTAGTAGCTGTTGTTTACAGAACTACAGGTCACTCCCATTTCTTCTTCAGTGAGTGTCTTACCTGCTCTACAATACTTTGCTCTTTTCCAAATCCTATCCTCACATTAGGCTGTCTCTCTCTGTCTCTCTATCTCTGTTTCTGACTCTCTCTCTCTCTCTCTCTCTCTCTCTCTCTCTCTCTCTCTCTCTCTC
>NW_027185712.1:4318104-4330274 GCF_028583685.1 Petaurus breviceps papuanus
CTCTCTCTCTCTCTCTCTCTCTCTCTCTCTCTCTCTCTCTCTCTCTCACACACACACACACACACACACACACACACACACACACCTACCTCAAAATAACTTAGCCATTCAATTACTTAACCTACTCATTTCCAATGAGCTAAATCTTCATCCACTCTCTTCCATATAGGAGAAGGTTATACCCTTGATCTTACCATCACCAAAAAAAAAAATGTCCCAAGTCAGTATCCTGAAGTCCCCTTATCTGGTCCCATCAGTTTTCTGTTATGGTATGGTCTATGACTTATTTATCTTTTTATAATCTAATAACAAATATCAGGTACTCAGTGGGAGTTTTTGAGTGAATGGATGAATGAGTTGATCAATTAGTTGCTTTCTCTGTCTGCTTCAGATATTACTATCTATCTGAGCATAAGCAAGTCATTTTCTTTTTCTGAATCTCATTTTCCTTATCCACAAGAGGGTTGGTGTAGGGTGGAGCCACGATGATAGAAAAAGGAAGTGACTTGTCTGAGCTCTCCCAAATTTCCCTCCAAATATCTTTAAATATAGCCTCATGGATGGCCAGGTGGTTCAGCAAGTAAGAGCACCCGCCCCAGTGTCGGGATGACTTGGGGATCGAATCTGGGCTTGGATACTTAGCACCATACCCAGAAATAACTGGCTGTGTAATGTTGAGCAAGTTATGTAACCTCAATTGCTTTAAAGAAATAATAATGCCTCAAAATAAATTCTGGAACTACAGAAAACACAGAAGTGACAAATTGAAACAATTTTCCAGGCTAAGACCTTAAAAGGTCAGCAAGAAAGGTCTGTTACAATGGGGTGAGAGTGGAGCATGCTACACTGCAGACTTCACTAGCACTGGCCATGCCCCAGTAAATCAGCAACAGACTTTGCTGTCTGTTGTCACTGAATCAGTGAGTCAGTGGCTTCTATACCTTTAAGACCACAGATGGTGAGGGGATCAACAACAGGTCAGCATGGGATTAGAAGGGTATAATGACAAGCAAAGAAGTATTTAACACCTTGTTTCAGGTATTGAATTAACACCTTGTTTCAGTTCAAGTATCTTTTGAGCTTTATATCAAGTCTGTTTAGAAAAAGAATGTATGAACCCCACAATTTGTGAACTTCTGTGGAAGAGCTGTGCCATATATAAAGAAGAACACAAGTTGGACAGTCAATTTCCTGCAGTAAGCATCATGAAGGCAGGCCAGCTGCTGCTGGAGTGAAGGCTGAACTGAGAGTTGAGAAGAGGACTCAGGCTGGCAAAAAGTCAAGGAGAAAACATGTTTGAAATGCTGTATCTCTTTCCTTCCTCTTTTCCCCTGTTGCTGAATGCAGGCTGGAAAGGGAGGGAAAGAGAGCAAAATATTGTCTTGTTTGTGAACAGAAGTTTTAAGATCTTTAAAAGTTTGAAAATCTCCTCTTCATTCCACTCTGGCCAAGTAGAGTGAGGAGAAGGTAATAAGAAAGGGAGGGAATCTTCTGCCTCAGAACAAAGTGGCAGGTAGACTAACATTTAACTATTTCCTGCCTCACCTAAAAGAGGCAAGTTTTGTGTAACAGAATGCAACTAAAAGGCCAATTGGATGGAAGAACTTCATAATAGTCTACCTGCCTTTGTTCTGAGGCAGAAGATTCCCTCCCTTTCTTATTACCTTCTCCTCACTCTACTTGGCCAGAGTGGAATGAAGAGGAGATTTTCAAACTTTTAAAGATCTTAAAACTTCTGTTCACAAACAAGACAATATTTTGCTCTCTTTCTCTCCCTCTCCAGCCTGCATTCAGCAGCAGGGGAAAAGAGGAAGGAAAGAGATACAGCATTTCAAAGGAATGTCCTGCAGTTGCAGTTTAAAGCTTAGAGATGTCAGATTACTCACACACACTCATTGAGAGAGAGAGAGAGAGAGAGAGAGAGAGAGAGAGAAGCTGACAGGAAGTTTCAAAAGCTCACAGAGGATTTCTGGAACCCTTGGCACAAATCACATTTTGTTGGCCCTCAGATAGATGCCAGTTGGGGCCAGGTAAGTTTGCTTTGAGATAGCCTAGGAACAGACCCCCAAGTGTAGGGGGAAACCGGCCCATCCTTTCTACTTGAGGTCCTGAAGACCGAGTGTTTTTCAGTTGTACAAAAGATGTCCTGGAGGTGAGTCTCTTGGGGTACGGAGGGAGACTGACCCATCCTTTCCCGACTCCCCAGTCAGAATCACTTGTAGTCGTCTGCTTTTCTGTGACATCTCACGTGAAAAGCCTCACCTAAAAAAATATATGTGTATATTTTTTTAGATGTGGAGACACTTGTCCCTAGACAGGGCATCCCCCATCCATGCAGGATGTGTCCCGGGTCTATTAAAAAATAGACCGGATTCCACTCCCAGACCGGAATCATCCAATCAAGCCTTCCCAGGTTCTTGAATGAACCCGAGTACAGGACGAGAGGGAGGAGGTAAAGGAGCTTACCAGAACTCCAAGAAAGCTTGAGACCACAGACTCTCCTACTGGGCACACCAAAATGATGGGGGGATCCCAATAGGTTGAGCAGGAATTTTGATCTTATCTAAGACCAGGAATATCATCTGGAAAGAATTCAAGGTCTCAGGCTTAATTGGAGTGAGAGTTGTAGAAGTTTATTGTTACACTTCCATGAGAAGTGGGCAAGAGTCCTTTAGGGGACCTGCCATGGACATTTTATTGATAAGCTGTTGAGTTGTGACATGGTTAATGCTGTATTTTGATTTTCTGTGATAAGTTGTAACACTGTGAATGCTGTATTTTGATTTTCTGTAAATGTTTTGCTCTGGTTTGTTATTGAATATAATGAGAGTTCACTATGCTATGTAATCAGAACCTTGAAAGCTTTTCATAGCAGCAGTCTTCTGGAGAACTGCTCTTGTGTGGCTTTAAAAGGGTGGCACCATTGCTGGACCTTGGTGCAGAGCTCTGTTCTATTGACAATACATAGATCTGAGTCACAATCTTGGGTCATAGTCCCAACATAAGGAAAAGCATGAGCATACCAGAGCTTGCAGCTCCAGGCCAGTGGAAACCTTAGTCACAGTTCATGACACAAAAGAGTGCTTGTCGTTTCAGACCAGTAAAAATGTCAGGAGAGAAGTAAAAATCTTTCCTAAAATCATACCACCTTGAAAGAAGTGAAAACTTACAGAGTCTGAGGACTACCTTTGAAAGAAACAGCAAAAAAGACCTGAAATTGGAACAGTGTTTCCTCCACCCCAGAAACAGAGACCTCCTTTAATACAGAATTTAAAATCAATAAATAGGCTGGAAACTGAGCAAACAACCAAAAAAGAACCTAGCCATAAAACATTACTATGGTGCTAGGGAATATCAAAACACAAAACTCAGAAGATGACAACAAAATTTAAATTACTACATCTAAAGCCTCAAAGAAAAATGTGAATTGGTCTCATGCCCCAAAAGAATTCCTGGTAGGATTCAAAAAGGATTTTAAAATCAAATAATAAAGGTAAAAGAAATTTTTGAAAAAAGAAATGGCAATGATGTCAGAAAACATTAAAAAACATGGTAAGGGAGGCAAAAAGTTTTGAAAAAAAATACCTTTAAATATGCCAAATGATTTTTAAAACCCACTAAAGAGAAAAATATAAGTGGCAGAAGAGATATACAAAAATCCAGTGAATATAACTTAAAAAGCAGAATCAGTCAAATGGGGAACAAAAGATGTAAAAAAAAATTACTGAAAAAAGAACTTAAGAAGTAATATTGGCCAAATGGAAATGTATGTAAAAAAAGTTCACTCAAGAAAATAATTACTTTATAAATAGGCAGTTTTCAGATGAAGAAATTAAACTATCTCTACTCATGTGAAAAATTACTCTAAATCACTATTGATTAGAGAAATGCAAATTAAAAAAAAACTCTTGAGTACCACACCACAAATATCAGATTGGTTACAATGACAAAAAAGGAAAATGATAAATGTTGAAGAAGATGTGGGAAAATTGGAAAATTAATGCATTGTTGGTGGAGTTGTGAACTGGTCCAACCATTCAGGAAAGCAATTTGGAACTATGGCTAAAAGCTATAGAACTGTGCATGTCCTTTGATCCAGCAATACCAGTACTATGTCTGTATCCAAAGAGGATCATAAAAAAGGGCAAAGGATCCACATGTACAAAAAAGTAGTAGCTTTTTTTATGATGACAAAGAATTGGAAATTGAGGGGATGCTTATAAATTGAGAAACAGCAGAACAACCTGTGGTATATAAATGTATTGGAATACTATTGTGCTATAAAAAAGTGATGAATAGGGAGATTTCAGAAAAAAAAATTGGGAAAAGTTACATGAAGAGATGCTGAGTGAAGGAACAAGAAACAGGAAAATATTGTATACAGTGACAGCAACATTGTAAGATGATCAACTTTGAAAGACTTAACTCTTCTCAGCAATGCAATAATCTAGGACAATTCCAAGGCCCTCATGAGAGAAAATTCTGTCCATATCCAGAGAAAGAACTATGGCATCTGAATGAAAATTGAAGAAAACTATTTTCTCTTTGTTTCTTCTTTACTCATGCTTTCCCCACCTTTCCTTCTGATTCTTCTTTCACAAAATGACTAATGTGGAGATATGTTTAATATGATTGTACATGTATGACCTGTATTAGATTCCATGCTGTCTTGGCAATAGGGTAGAAAAGGGAGAGAGGGAAAAACAAAATTGAAACTCAAAATCTTGTAAAAGTGAATGTTGAAAATTATCTTTGCATATAATTGGAAAAATACTATTAAGTGTGGAAATAAAGAAACTGAAGCTCATAAGAGACTGTGATTTGCCCATGATCATAGAGTTAATTGGTTGGCAAAGGAAAGACTTCACCCCAAGTCCTTTGAATTTTAGAGAGCCAAGGCTCTCTGTTAAAAAAAAATAATTCCTTAAAAATTAGAATTGGACAAATGAAATCTAATGACTCCATGGGACATCAAGAATCAATAATACAAACCAAAATAATTTAGCAGCATAGAAATATAGAAGAAATATATAGAAGCAATAGAAGAAGCATAGAAAATAGAAGAAATACTAAATATTTCATTGGAAAAAACAATTGTCTTGAAAAATTGATTAAGGAAAGATAATTTAAGAATTGTTGAACTACCTAAAAGGCATTATTCAAAAGCCTTGACATCATGTTTCAAGATATTACCCAAGAAAACTACCCTTATATCCTAGAACCAGCAAATGAAATATAAATGGAAAAAATACATTGATCACTTCCTAAAAGAGATTCTCTAAAGGAAATCCCCCAGAAATATTATAGCCAAATTTCAGAGCTCCCAGTTGAAGGAGAAAATACTGCAAGCAGTCATAAAGAATCTCTTCAAATATTAAAGGGTCATAATCAAGATAATACAAAATTTAGCAGCTTCCTCACTGATGTCAATATCATTCCACATGATAATCTGGAGGGCCATGGAACTAGGAATTACTTATCCCACAAAACTGAATAAAATCCTTCAAGGGAAAAAATTGATATTTAATGAAATAAAAGACTTTCAAGTATTCTTGATGAAAAATCAGAACCGAAGAGAAAATTTTACTTTCAAATACAAGACTGCAGAAAATCATAAAAAGTTAAAATTAAAAGGAAAGAAAGCATAAGGGATTCAGTAAGCTTCACCTATTTACACTCCTATATGAGAAGATGATAGCTGTATGTCCTGAGAAACTTTTCATTATTAGGGCAGTTAGAAGAAGTATACATAAAGGATATAGGTGTGAGTTGATGGAAGGATATCTAAAAAATAAAATTAAGGAGTGATAAAAAGGAATTTATTGGGACAAGGGGAAAGAGAGAGTTAGCATCTCAGATTAAAGAGGTATAAAAGAGCTTTTACAATAAAAGTGAAAATACAAGATGCAAGGTTGGGAGACTGTGAATTACTACCATCAGTATTGGCTTCAAAAGGAAATAACTCTGATTTGAATACAGAAATCTATATTACTCTACAGGAAAGTAGGAGGGGAAGTGGATAAGAAAAACAGGGAACTGAAGAAGTAATGGTGTAGGGAAAGGTGGTAGTCAGAAGCAAAATACTTCTAAGGATGGCCTGGGTGAAAGGAGAGAAATTAGGACAGATAGAGGTTAAAAAGGATTAAGGGAAATTCACAGTTAGTAATAATAAGTGTATAAAATATTTTATTGCAAGTTTCTCTAATAAGGGATTCATTACTCAAATATATAGAGAACTGGATCAAATTTATAAGAATACAAGTCAGTCCCCAATTGGTAAATGGTCAAATTTATGAACAGGTATCTATCAGAAGAAATCATCAAAGATATCTACAGGTATAAGAAAAAAATATTCTAAATCATTATTGTTTATGGAAAAGTAAATTAAAATAAATCTGAGGTACCACCCTGCAGTTATCAGAGTGGCTAATATGGAAGAAAAGGAAAGTGATAAATATTGGAGAGGATGTTAGAAAATTGAGACACTTAAATATCGTTTGGGGAGACAAATTTCTATTTGTCAGAGGAAATTGTTCTTCACATCTATTTGAAACTATTTCAAAGGGCTATCAAACTGTGTGTATGCTTTGACCAAAAATATTGCCACTATGTCTTGTAAAAAGGAAAAGGAACTCTATAAAAATATTTATAATAGTGCTTTTACTGGTGGCAGAGAATCAGAAAAATCAGAAACAGATAAGATCCCCATCAATTAGGGAATAGTTGAGCAAATTGTGGCATAAGAATTTGAGGGCATAATATTGAACTAGAAGAAAACTTGGAAACGCGTACATGAATTGATATCATATGAAATGATCAAAACAGAATATTGTATACAATAAGAGCAATATTGAATAACAATCAATGGTGAATGACAGCTATTTTCAGCAATGCAAGGATCCAGGACTATTTGAAAGGACTTATGATGAAAATGCTGTTCAGTTCCAGAGAAGCACACTATTTTTACATTTTATTTATTTTTCTTCTTTTTTGTTTTTAGGGAGTTCATGGTTTTTTTTTTCACATGACTAATAGGGAAACATGTTTTTTGTAACTACTGCACATGTGTAACCCTTATCATATTGTTTACCTCTAAATAAGGGGGAAGGGAAAGAGGAGGGAGATAATTTGCAACTCAAAACTTTTTTTAAAATTTTAAAATTGTTTTTTTACATGCAAATGGGGAAATAAAATAATAAATAAATATAAAAAAGGATTGGTCTACATGAGCTTTAAAATTTTGGGATGTTTCACATTCTGTGATTCTTATGACTATGTTCTGAGACAAATATATATTTCTTAGAGGAAACTATAAGTCACTGTGCCAATTATCTTCAGGAGAATATTGGTGAAGATAATTCAGTCCAGTGAGTTTCATCTGAAACTGAAAAGTGGAGTGTTTTCTTTGTGGAACACCAAAAAGGGCAGTGTCACTGGATCAAAGAGTACATTGTTATAAAAATACTAGAAATGTAGGGAGAAGTTAAGTTATGGAGGATTTTGAATACTAAACAGAGCATTTTGTACTTGCTGCTGGAGGTCATAGGAAGACACTAGTCTATTGAGTAAGGAGAGTGACATGACCACATTTGTGTTTTAGGAAAATCACTTTAGCAGCTAAAAAGAAGATGAATTGGGGCAGGGGGACATTTGAGGCAGGTAGATTCACCAGGAGGCTATTGCAGCAATCCAGGTGAGAGATGATGAGGGCCACATTAGAGTTGTGACAGTGTCGGAGGTGAAGAGGATGCATATTTGAGAGGTGTTGTTGAGGCAAAATCAACAGCCCTCAGTAACTAATCAGATATGGGGAGAGTTTGCGATATCTGAATGATAGTAGGAGATATAAGATTGGAGGTTTTCAGAGAGATTGGACAATCATAGGTAGATTAAAAAATCAGCAGCAGAGTTATATCTTTTGGAGTACATGAGATCGTCAAGCAAAGTAGAAGAGGATGCAGGACAGAACCCCAAGTTACACTTATGCTTAGTGGGCATGATCTGGAAAAGGACCAAGCAAGGGAGACAGAGATGTGCTCAGATATGTAGGAAGAAACCTAGGAGAGAATGGTGTCCCAAAACCTAGGGAGAAGAGAGTATCAAGAAGGAAAGAGTGATCAACAGTGTCAAAAGCTACAGAGAGATCAAGGAGAAAGTATTGAGAAAAGTCCATTAGATTCAGCAACTGATTAGTGTCTTTGGAGAGAGCAATTTCAGTAGAATAAGAACAGGAGCCAGATTATAAGTGTTTAAGAAGAGAGTTAGAGGAGAGTGGAGGCAACTATTGTAGACAGCTTTTTTTTTTTTGAGAAGTTAAAATACAAAGGGCAGAGGAAAATAGGACAATAGTTAACAAGAATAGAAAAGTTTCTAGAATTCCCTTTCTCTTAGTTCCACACTTCTAGATCACCAAAATAGTTTATAAATTATGTCATAAGAGCAAGTGGTGCTGTTGAAAATGTCCTGTTTTAAGAATTCAAAATCCTGATCTGGACTTTGAATAAATCAGACTAAATATCTAATTCCAAATAATTGTATTGATCTGAACACAGAACATTTCTTTATCAAATAACAGGTGGAAAAAGGAAACAGGTGAATAAAATAAAGGTATAAAAGGTCATGGTATGATGGAACTTTGAATTTTTGCAGCTAAATATGTGTGGGAGAAGAAAGGTAAGAGAAATCCATCTAACTGCCCTGTTCCACAGCCCTGAAACGTTTGCCAAAATTTCAGGATCTGAGTACTTTCTGTCTCTACAACAAGTAGTATGGGGAAGCTTTATTGAATCCTGGTGTGGAAGAAAATTGGCACCCTTAGCTTAGACTCCCCAGACATCCTGGATCTCATCCCACACCAGGGAAATGAGGAACAGAAATATGTGGGGTGTGGGGAAGGAGAGAAGTTTACACTTGTTCCCATTGTTGAAATGTCTGCCAAGTCTGGTTGAGATGTCGAGATGAAGGTGGCAGATTAGGGTAGGAAAAAGCTATAAGACTGTAGAAAGGATGGGAGAAATAGGGAGGCCGGGAAAGTACCATCTGCTTCACCACTGTTATATATGTGGGCTATCAAAGGGAGGGGCAAATTGGCAATCCATCCTTTTTCCAACCTGCATCTGCCTAGCACCCCCAAACTCTTAAAGTATATGTTTTGCACTCTTTCAGAGTGGGATGTTTCTGAGGTGTTGGTGGCAGGGTATTGTGGAGAGACAGCCAGGAGAAAGGGATTTCAGTGTAGTGACTAATAAGAATTACCAAAACAACAAAAATGAAATATTAAAATTTAGGAAAGAAATAGTAACTTTATTTCTTATAGGTCAGTGTTTCTTCATTGGTTTTATATGCATCCATATTTGTGTATAAACATATGTGTGTATGTATTATACAGACATATATATGCATATATATACATACATATATAATTTTAAAATATTTTATTTTATAGCTATGAACTATATTTAGACAAATCCAGCAAAATCTTTTGGACTCAATTTAATGATCTGAAAAGTGAGGGACCTCTTTCTTATAAGTTCTAATATTCTTGAATACTATTCATGAACTGACCCTCAGTATCTATTACAATGCCTTACACATAGTAAGGGCTAAATAAAAATTTACTAATTAATTGATGTATTATTAAAGTCATCTTTTTAAAATTATATTTTAATAACATCACAAAATCTTCCAATTCACCATTCCTGGTAAATCTCCATTTCTTTGCTCCCATCTAAAATTTTCTGATACTTACATACTGGAATGGTTTTTCCAGTCAGGGTTGCTTGTGTTATCTTGATATCTCCAATGAAATGTCGGTCAGACTAGGTTCATTCTCTCTTGCCTGGCACAACTCCAAGAATTCATTGATTTCTGTAATTAAATGAGTTGGAAGTAAATCCCAGGCCTTTGCTTCATGTTAGTCATCAGAGCTGATGCCTGAATCTTAATAAGCTGTTTAGTGTGATCTTGTGCCAGAGTGGCTAGGTGTTAACGGTTTCCCTGGTGCTCCAATCCCATGTAGCAATCTGTGCTTATAATTGCCTCGGCCAGGACAAAAGAACAAGGAGGTGGAATGGCATTAGATTCAAATGAAACAGCCTACTTCAGAAAGTGGTTAACTCAATGAATACAAAATTCTCTTTTTGTATAAATCGAACTCAATGGACACATTTTAATGCAGCCTTTCTAAATGGATTGCAGCATTTCAGGCTCTCTGCTTGGCTGGGAGGGTGGTAGATATTTGAAGTCAAAGAAATACTCATCAAGAGGCAACCACTGAGTGTTTCAATTGATTTTCAAAGATGACAGAAGTCATTCTCCCTCATCAATGTATGAGAGTCAGTTCTGTAGTATTTCTACAATAGGAGGCATGAAAATATGTTGACTGTCCCATTCACTAAACTGAAAAATTCAAAGTTTCACCCTTGACCTTGACAGAACCACCTCTCTTGTCAGATGAAATCAATTTCAATGCAAAAGGTAGTTTGTAAATTATCAAAATCAGCTCCTACAAAAGAAATAGCAGTGATTGTTATTGAACCAATGGGAAGTTAAACATAGTGAAAAGGTCCTTAGAGTCCTTGAAGAAATCATAGGGACCATCTTCTTAAATGCATTTTTTTAAAAAAGGTTGATTGAGGGGAAAGTAATCTTTATTATCAGTTGCCACCAGTTTCATGTCACCTATGACCTTCTAAGGGGTTTCAGTAGGGTGATGAGGCCATGAGCCAGATTGTGAGGGGGTGAGGAGGGAATGGAGACATGAAGTTTAGCCTATTATTTTTGTTGCTTTTTGGAGGGCAATAGGAGTTAAGTTACTTGCCCAAGGTCACACAGCTAGTTTTTGTGTTCAGTGTCTGATACTGGATTTGAACTCAGGTCCTCCTGACTCCAGGGCCAGTGCTCTACTCACTGCACCACCTAGCCTCCCCAGTTTAGTCTATTCTTTAGAGGGAATTTAAAAACAAGAAACAGTGTGACATCCCAAAATGTAACAGGATCAAAGGAAAATTGAAATGCTTAGGAAAAAGGTTGAAGGGGCTTATTACAGAGAGCCTTGTTTTATCTGTTGAGATTAAGAATGATATCAGTAGATCTAATGATATGAAATAATTGGAAAAATGTTTGGAGTGGTCACTGTGAAAAGTGAGACAGAAGGTCAACTAAAGATGAATAAAAGGGAAGAACTGAAATTGCATAGAATGAAAATGTAGTAAAACCAATCAACAATTAAATTCTTTTCTAAATTAATTACCCATGATCTGGGAGGAGAGAAATCAAATAGATGTAAGGAAGGACTAGTGAAAGTTAAAGATACATTAACATGGGTAAAATAATTCTGAGATAATGGAATTTTATTGAAATAACTTATACAGGTGTCTAATTTTAGCAAAGAAAACATCATACCAGAACATTCTCTAATGGATGGTAACAATAGGGAAGAGTTAAGGGAATAGAACTTGTAATAATTGGATTCCTAGCCCCTTTATGTAATTGGAACAGCATTTGCTGATGATTATGCAAATTAATAATGGACAAAGGAATAAGTTTCCTAGGGAAAGCGGATATGGTCAAAGTCATGAAACTGTACCAGAGGTCATGTCAAATGAAGTCAGTTTATTGAAATATCAAGCTTGAAAACCTAGATATAAGGTAATAACTTAGGTTATGGTGGTGCTTCCAGTGCCAGGGAGTCAGTACAGAACCTTCACTGACATTCCCCCCTTCCAAGGGGACAAAAAGAATATCAGTTAAATGATGATTTTCCACCCTCAATTCTTTTTATGATGATGCTTTGCTAGTCACATCAAATTCTCTTTGCTCTATCATTTTCATGGAATTGAATAAAAATGGTCAATATCTGTTAACAAAGACACATGGTAAATTTCTCCAAATGTTTCTATTAATAGTAGCCATATTTCACTAATTGCTTTGAGCCCTGGAACATTATATTTGATGGATCCATGCTATAAAACCAATGTGGATAAAAATTATATTTCTTCATAGTTATACTTAAGCAGTTAGATGATTACTTTAATCAGTTAGTCTACCAATACATAAAATTATACACATATAATATGTTGTGCATGTGTACATGTTCCTGCCAGAATTCATGGTTGTATTTTGTATCTATCTATCTATCTATCTATCTATCTATCTATCTATCTATCTAT
>NW_027185712.1:4330284-4354346 GCF_028583685.1 Petaurus breviceps papuanus
TATCTATCTATCTATCTATCTATCTATCTATCTATCTATCTATCTATCTATCTATCTATCATCTATCTATATCTATCTATATGTGTGTGTTGTGTATGTGTATACACACATGAATATGTGCACATATGCATTCATCTGCATGTGTGTAGCACCAATATATAGACATAAACAATACAGACATACTTTCAGGCAAGGTTAACATGCAAGTATGTGTGCATACGCATATGTATATGCACAGTAGCTGAGTATTGTATGTGTATGCACTTATATATACATATATATGTACATATCACATACATACATTCATTTGTGCTACAAACATATACACACATGTATACATGTATGCACACATGTACCTTCATTGCACTGTGTTGGCAGGTCAAGTGATGGTATTTTTATTTTTTTGGAACTTACCCTGTTTGTCTCAGACCCTGGACTACTATACATATATCAAGTAGTCACACTTTAGGAAGTATATTTGAAAAGTATTGTACAGTCAGAAAACAGTAGTCAGGGTGGTAAAAGTTATGGTGGTAAAAGTTCAGGAAGTCGTCTTCCAGACACTAGTATTTCTATGCCTTCTTTAAATAAAACTTCAAAATGTTGTAATATATTTGGGCTTTTGCTTAAGAAGATTGTGTGTGTAAATGCCTACATACACATACATAAATATATTATTTATTTATTATTTATAATATCATCATAATTTATATATAATGTAGAGTATCATGTGTATACAGATAATGGACAATGCTTTATATATATATATATATATGATATAAATTACGTGAAAATTAATATTAAGCAATGGAATTGTCCTGAAATAAGCCAGGTGTTTTTTTTTATTTTTCTTCAATGAAATAATTTAAACTAGAAGACAAAACCAATTATGTGAAACCTAAAATTAAATGTAATTTATAATATAATACAAGAAAAATCAATATTGAAGAAATATGCTAACTGAAAATAAAAAGTGTGGCAAGTTCAACTAGATTTTTGAGTAAAAGCATTGACTAAAGATTTCAATCAGTAAAATGCATGAAGGTTAATCCAAAAATGCATTAGTACATGCTTAGGAATAAATGAATTCAATTTGAATGTATCACTAAAATTATTTTTGATCTAATGGAGTGATCATTGAATTCTTTTTCTAATCTGAGGCAGGGGAGATAGTAGCACCACAACATAATTACTTGTCTGGTTAAATACATCGTCCTTTTGTGTAGAAATAATTTACTTTCAGATTCATGCTGAGAAGCGACCAGCTCCTCTTTATCATAATATAATTTAACAAAATGTAGCATTCCTTCTTCATCAAATTAAAGCAATTTGGAAAATTGAAGAGTCTTGGGGTCTTTGCTCTTCAATCATCTTTCATTGTTGTTCCCAGCTTAAAATAAAGGGAAAAAAAAACAAACAGGCTGCAGACTAGGAGGGGGAAGGGGTAGGAAAGACCCTAAAAGCCTGTCTTTTCATGTAACTAGGCCAGGGGAAATGGTGCCCTTCAAAGTAGTTATGACTCAAAGACTCATGTAAGAGTCACACACCATACCTACGTTCATAGATCACACCAGCCACATTTAGTCTCTTTAAGGATGGCCTGCAGTGAGATTAGATTATCTCAGCAGGCAAAAAGTTCAAAATGAGAAGCAATAAGGACTCAACATTATTGACTGAGGTTTACTTCAAAAAAAAAATCCCAATGACAGCATTAGTAGAGGAGAACTGAATTGCTTCCTTATTAGTCTTCTTACCAATGGAGAGGCACCCTGTAGTGAACAGTAATGTGTGCTTAGCTCAACAGGTCATTGGTTTCAGGTGAATAAAAATCCATTACAGCTGGTCAAGTGGGGAACACAACAACCTGGAAGGCAAAGGATTCATTGCTGAAGTATTTGAGAAAGAAAAATAAAGAGCCTTCCTTCCCTAGAATATTACCTCAAAAATGTCAGTATCAAGATAAGAAGAAAAGGGAGAGGTTAAGGAAAATAACAATTTAAAAGTTTCCTTCTGAAAGATCACTTGGGGGTTTCATTTTGTTAAATGATTGCTTCTCAGTTATTTGAAAATATTTTTCAGTGTGTATATTCAGCTGCCAAATATATGTGTATATAAAAGTAAATGAGGGCGTGTATACACGCACACATATATGTCTGTGTGAATATGTATGTTTATTTGTATGTGCATATGCATCTTTGTTCTATGAGAGTTATGTTCATTTAATGGTAATTAGGTTCATCAGTGGAATTTAGCTACTTATAATGGGTTTGGACTAAGTAATGATTTAGGGGCAATAAGAAAGAAACCAAACCAAGTCAAATTAACATTCCCTGAAAAGTCAAATAAAACTGCTAACATAGAGTTGAAAACCTGAGATGACAGCAGTTTATGGCCAAGAAAGTTGGCATAGAGGCAAAGAAAACAAATATGTAAGAGAAATAATCCTTTGTTACAAGGCATTTTTCCTTTGTGGTATGGGTGTGCTAATGTGACTCTTGTATTCTGTTCTTGATGGGATTAGACAACATCATTCAATCTAGCATGTCTTTCTAGTGCTCAAGGTCATGACATATAATTTTTCATACTGGTGAAAGGCCTCTACCAATTCTTATGCATGTGATTGCATGCTAGCTCCTATTATTTCCTGTTCTCATGGGATTTTACTGGCTACAAGTGGTGCCAGAGTATTTTTTAGTCCAGCTGCTCCTCCATAATTTGTTTCCTTTGCTGATTCAGGTGGCTATAGTTCAAGATCTAGATGAGCCTAGTGCAACATAAAGTTTACGTGTACACTACCCTTGATTTCTAAAGAAGGATATGCTGGCTTGCTATCTATAGGACATGACCTTTGAGTTGTTTTTCCTACAGTGAAAAAAAAAATTAATGGCATACTATATACAAGGCATTGTCTCAATAGACATCTTCCTGTCAAATAGCTTTTTTTTGAAACAGTAATTGTCATTACAATACGACATCCTTTATGACAAAGTTTCTTAAACTTTTTGTATGTCATGGATCTCTTTGGCAGTCTGGGGAAAACTAATGAACCCCTATCAAAATAGTATTTAAATTAATAAGATAAATTCTATAGAATTACAAAGGAAATAAATCTTATTACAATGTATTAACTATCTATCTATAATATATATTTTAAAATATTAAGTTCACAGAATCTGTTAAGGACCATTAATATTACCATTAAACATAACATCAAATGTATAACTTGGGCCTTATTAGAATCCTTATCTAACACAGAGATGCATGACCCTAAAATAATTTAGGGTGGGTCTAATAAAATCTAAACAGAATTCATTGAAAATGTCAATGAGAAAGTAAACAAAATAGACAAAAAAACAGTTCCCAGAGAATTCCAATGCATTTTCGCCCAAAACCTCAGCCTCCAGACTCTCTGCCTGTTTTCTGTTTTTTATGCATATACACCAGTGACTGAATCATCTCTTTATATTTTTATTTTTCAGATATTGGATTATAAGCTACTTGAAGGCAGATTAAAGTCATTCTTGCAAATTATACATTCAGTTTATTACAGTCCTGAGAAGTTAATTTACTTGCTTAGCATCATACATCCCCTATATATTGGAAGAGGAGAGTCCACTAAAAGGCCTAGTAAATTACCTAGCATGTGCATAATAAATCTATATTGAATGAGCAGCACTAGCAAACAGAATAACTGGGTCCTTTTGCTGTCTATGTTAATTTGGAAATATGATGTATATTCTCCACTTCTCAATTTTTCTCATTCTGGAATCCTAAAAGTTATAGGTTAGTGTAAATTAGGTCCAAAGACTTTTTAAACTCCAAACTTCCATAGTTTTTGTGTCCTATTTAGGCCAATTTTATTTGGTCCATTCTATAAATGTATAATCTTATAGCCAAAAAATTTATCACTTGATCATCTACTACCTAGTATTTTGACAATTAGTTTTTCATAATTGGATATTTAATGAGTGTATTTTATACTTTAGTTGAAATTTAAAGCTTCTTTTTTTTTATAGCAATCGGGGTTAAGTAACTTGTTCAAGGTTACACGGCCAGTTATTTCTAGGTGTGGTGCTGAGTATCTGAGCCCAGATTTGATCCAGGTCATCCCGACACTGGAGCCGGTGCTCTTACTCGTTGAGCCACCTGGCCGCCCCTAAGCAATTGGGATTAAGTAACTTGCTCAACATTACACGGCCAGGTGTTTCTGGGTGGGTGCTAAGTGTCTGAGCCCAGGATTCGATCTCCAGGTCTTCTCAACACTGGAGCCTTTGCTCTTAATCGCAGTGCTACCTGGCCGCCCCTAAATTTAAAGCTTCTTTAAGGAAAGGACTATGTTGTATAATTGTTTTGCATCCTTCACAGCAGATATATAGTGTTTAAAAATTATAGAAGTTAATAAAGCCTTATTGAATTAGATAAAAGTTTCTTTCTTTTTTTTTTAAAGCAAAACATTTTAGGCTCTTGCAGTTAGTGTCCTTATTGATTTCCTTTGGTTTAAAACATTGCCATTAGATTGGCTACTACTTAATGCTATTGTTATTATTATTATTTGTAGCATTGTGACTTTTCTGTGATTTCATTTGCATGGGTTCTCATTAAACAGTAAAATACAACACACTAAAGGTCACAACTTCTCTATATACTATTATCCTGTGAAATTTTTAATCACGTCTTCACATAAATCTCTTATTAAGTACTATTTCATGCTCAATCTTCATCTTGAACTTGTTTATTCTACTGGCAGGGCCAATGGGTCATTTAGACAACACATTCTTTTCATTCTCATTACTCAGTCAGTCAACTACTTTTCAGGTCACACAGATCCTCATTAAGTTATACTGTTTCTTTACAATTTATTGTTAAGTTGCTGTAGCCCATTTCAATTAATATTCTCCTTTTCTTAAAATAAATACATATTATTTTTTTTCATTTTATATTACCAAAATTACCCCTAATCTTCCAAACTCTTCTAGACATATATTCCACATAAGAAATAGCATTTTAAGACAAAAAAAGAAAGATAGCAAAAAAGTTTTTTTTTTTAATATGTGCAATGTAGAAGACATGTGGACCTCCAAATTCTGACAAAAGATGAGATGGAGGTATCTTTTCATATCTCCTCTTCCAACCTGTGATTTTTCTTTATGATTTTACAACGTGGACCTTGACATTTTGGTGTTGGTCCTTTCCATTACATTATTATGGTTATTTTGTGTATTGTTTCTCTGGTAGGGCTTACATAATTCTGCAACTGTTCATATAAATATTTGGATGCCTTTCTGTATATATATATATATATATATATATATATATATCCTTTGAAATGTCTTACAGTGCACTAATAGTATATTACATTCATGTACCATACTTTATTTAGCAATCACTTTATAAGGGAGTGGTTTTTTTTTCCAATTCCTTGCTCTTGCAAAATGATTTTACTTTATATATTTTGGTGGATACAGGGATTTTCTTCTTGTCTATAGCCTCCATTGGACCTATTAAGTGAATTTCTGTATGAAAAATATGCATTTTAAGTAGTTTTATTTGCGCAATTCCAAAGCGCTTTTCAAAATAGTTGTATTGATTCAAAAGTTCAACAATAATCTCCTAATGTGTCTAACTTTCCATGACACATCCATCATTGAATATTATCACCTTTTGTCATCTTTTCCAATTTCCATGGCATGAGGTGAAACCTTAGGGGCATTTGGATTTATATTTCTTATTATTGACTTTGGCTTCAGGCTAAAGGGGATAACTGAAGATCTGGGACAAGAGGCACCATGCTCCATATCCCAGGGCAAGAGGGGATTGCAAAAATTAAGTTATTACTACATAAAATGCACAGACAAGGGAGAAAGAATCCAACCATAGAAAGTTATTATGGCAATACTGAAGAGTAGGTTCATCTTCAGAGGAGGATATTGAAGGAAAGAAATCTCCTTCTACCCCAAGGAGTAACATCAAATTGTCATCTGTCCCAAAACATTCATATATCTTTAAAAAAGTCATTAAAAATCAAATGACAGAGATGGAGGAAAAACTAAAAAGGAAATAAGAGTAATCCAAGAAAAACAAGAAGGTTATGAAAGTCAACCAGTTAGAAAATGAGATCCGGAATCTTAAGGAAGAAAATGACACCTTGAAAATTAGAATTGGGCAAAGTGAAGCCAACAAAATTATAAGAGTTCAAGAAATAATTTTTAGAAATATGAATAATGAAAAAATAGAAGAAAACTGAAACACCTTACAAGAAAAACAACATATTTGGAGAATAGATCAAGAAGATAAAATATAAAAATAATCAGATTAATTTAAGTTTTGATCAGAAAAGGAATCTGGATACAATGATACAAGAAATAATTAATGAAAATTGTCCTGAAGCATTAGAATGGGGGGGGGAAGATATATATCTATATCTATCTATCTATCTATCTATCTATCTATCTATCTATCTATCTATCTATCTATCTATCTATCTATATATCACCATTTAAAAGAGATCCTGTAAGAAAAACTCATAGGAATACCATAGTCAAATTCCAAAACCCCCAGTTCAAGGACAAAATATTAAAAGCATCAATATGAAAACAATTTACATATTATGATTCCACAATGATAATTACATAAGTCCTAGTAGCTGAGATATTAAAGGACTGCACGTCTTAGAACACAACATATCAAGGAGCAAAAGAATTGGGACTCCACCAGAAAGTATCGATCCCTGCAAAGTTAAGTATTATCCTTAATGGAAAGAAATGAACATTTGATAAACTCTCAGACTTTCAAGAATTTGGTAAAAAAAAATCCTGAACTTAATAGAAGATTTGACCTACAAGAACAAAGAGAAATATAAAGCAATACCAAATACTGATTATAAGGGATTCATAGGGATAGACTGTTTACTTTTTGTATATATAAAATATAAAATGTGTGTCTAAGATTCTTATTAATAAATATAGAGCTCATAAGAAAGATTGTGGTAAACCTGAATTTGATATGAATTTAAAAAGTACAATTATTTAGGAACAGCTGCAAAGAGAAATCATTTTAGACAAATGATGTGCAAGAGGAAGAATTGATATAGAGGAATTAGATGGGGGAGGAGGGCTGGCAGTTTGGGCAACCTGCTTTCCACAGGAAAGGGTTTAAGAGGAGAATATATACATATGTATGTATGTATGCAATTCTTCTAAATTCAGAAGGAATAAAACAGTAGGGTCATGGGGGGGATGACAAAGGGGCATATTTAAAGGGGAGGGTCAGGGAACATGTAAAGGGGGGTAGAGAAAGGTGTTTAGATTTATGATAAAGGAGGATAGGGGAGGGATTCTTGGAGGGGTGTAGGCAAGTAATAGGAAAGTAAGGTATGAATAGAAGAAAAGTAAAGGAGGCAGATAGATAGGAAACAAGATATATGCACAAACATCAAAACAAAGATCAGCAGTAATGTTTGGGAAAGCATATGTATAGATATGAGTGTATATATGTAGACGTGTATGTATATATCTATAGCTATAGAGAAACATATCTAAGCTTTATCATAGCCTTCAGGGTGGGAGTTGAGGGGAGGAGGAAAAAGAACAAAATAAAAAATGTGCACAGCAGAGAACAAAAGGAAAATTTGCAAGGAAGCAAAGAAAAGATGGACAGTTCTCAACACAACATGTTCTATTTATTATACAGGTTGTTTTGAGCTACTAAAAATATTTACTTTTAATTAACAACTTTCAGTTCCACAATACAGGGTTTTTTTTTAAATGAAAATTTATTGTTACACATTTTGAATCTTTTTATATGTTCTGCTATGCACACAATATGCTTTTTTTTCTTTCTTTGAATTTAAATTTCAATATATGTGTTTATCATATGTTTTTGTTTATTTTTTCTCTCTTTTTTATTTTATAGTTTATATCATTCATTTCCACAAGATTTTGAGTTACAAATTTTCTCCCTATTTTTCCCTACTCACCACCCCAAAACAGCAATCTCACTAAATATCCCCTAACCCAATCTGCTCTCTTTCCATATCCTCCCCCATCCCCCCTCTAACTTCCCAGCAGGACATGGTGGATCTCTATGCCCCAGTGCAGGTATATATAATTTTCCAGTTACATGTATAATGATAATAAAAATTATATGTATGTGTATTATATATATATATATATATATAAACATTTTATTTTAAACCTTTGAATTTCAGATTCTTTAAATTTCTTGCTTGCCACCCACCCTCACTGGGAAGATAAGCAATTCAATATAGGTTGTACATGTGTAGCTATGCAAAACATTTCCATTTTGGATATATTGTGAAAGACTGACTATATTTCCCTCCATTCTATCCCACCCTCCACTTGTTTTATTCTCTGCTTTGATCCTGTTCCTCCCACCTCCCTAGACTGCCCTACCTTCCATTTTCCCCCATCTCATCACCTTCCCCCATATTATCCTATAGGCTGAGATACCCTATTTAATGTGTATGTCATTCCCTACCTAAGCCAATTTCAATGAGAATAAGTTTGACTCATTCCTTTTTGCCTTCCTATTCTTCCCCTCCATTATAACAGTTTTCTCTTGCCTCTTCTATATGAGATAATTTACCACATTCTGTCTGTTCTCATCTCCTCTCATTATATTCCTCTCTCACCTCCTAATTTCAAATTTTGAGTATAATACCTGCCTATTAAGTTGGTTCTGGGCCCTCTGTCTATGTATACCTGTACACATATATACACACACTCATATATGCATTCATGCATCCATATACACTCCTATATAGACATATATATGTATGTATACATATATATGAATACACATACACACATATATGTATTTCTATTACCTTCAATTATTATCATAGTGAGAAAATTTTCACAAGTTACAATTATTGTTTTTCCATGTTGGATTAGAAATAGTTCAAGTTTGATAAGTTCCTTATGATTTCTTTTCCTTATTTACCTTCTCATGCATCTCTTTCTTCTTGTATCTCAAAGTAAAATTTTCTTTTCAATTCTTGTTTTTTCATCAAGAATGCTTGAAAGTACTATATTCCACTGAATGACCATATTTTCCCCTGAAATATGATACTCAGTTTTACTGGGTAGGTGATTCTTGGTTTTAATCCCAGCTCCTTTGACCTCCAAAATATCATATTCCAAGCCCTTAGATCCCTCCATATAGAGTCTTCCAAATCCTGTGTTATCCTGATTGTGTTCCCACAATATTCAAATAGTTTCTTCCTGGTTGCTTGTAATATTTTCTCCTTGATCTGGGAACTTGGGGAATTGGCTAAAATATTCCTAGGAGGTTTCTTTTTGGGACCCTTTTCAGGAGGAGATTTGTGTATTCTTTCACCCTCTATTTTGCCCTCTGGTTCTAAAATATCAGGGCAATTTTCCTTGAGAATTTCTTGTAGGATGATTTCTAGGTTATTTTTTTGATAATGACTTTCAGGTAGTCCAATAATTTTTAAATTATCTCTCCTGAATCTATTTTCCAGGTTTGTGGTTTTCCCAATGAGATATTTTACATTGTTTTCTAAGTTTTATTTGTTTGGATCTGTTTAACAACATCTTGATTTCTCATAAAGTCACTAGCTTCCATTTGCTCCAATGTAACTCTGAAGGAATGATTCTCTTCAGTGAGCTTTTGAGATTCTTTTTCCATTTGGCAAATTTGGCTTTTTAAGGCATTCTTCTCCTCATAGCCTTTTTGAGCCTCTTTTACCATCTGAGTCTATTTTTAAGGTGTTATTTTCTTCAGTCAGTTTGTTGAATTTCATTCCCATAATTTTCTTGCATTATTCTCATTTCTCTTCCCAGTTTTTCCTCCACTTCTCAAATTTGGTTTTCAAAATCTTTTTAAGCTTCTCTATGGCCTGTAATCAGCTCGTATTTTTCTTGAAAGCTTTTGGTGCAGGATTTCTGACTTCATTTTCTTCCTCCTCTTCCATGCTTTCATCCTTTTGTCCCCAAAATAGGAGTCTAATGTTGGATTGCTCTGTTTGCTTCCTTTGCTTGTTCATGTTGCCACTCAATTATTTATCTTTTGAACCTTTTGCCACAGTAGAACTCTCCTACCAGAAAGGAGAGCTTTAGCCCAAATGCTGGGGTTTTCTCAGCTGCTGGAGCTGTTAGTTGGCTGTCCTCTCAGAAACTTCTATACACTCTGGTCACAGACCCCAGGCCTCCATTGTAGACAGCAATCCAGATGCAAGCAGGATAAAGCAAGAGTGATTAACCCTCAGACTGGTTGCTTGATCCCCCTACAATCTGCAGGTCAGGAGCCCTGAAGCATCCATGTTACAGTTACTGCACAGCTGTGGAGACTCAGCTGCTTCTCACCCTGGGGCAAAGGCCGGACCACACCCCAAAATTCCCTGTTCCTGCAAAGTCTACACTGACCACTCACTTTTTCTTTGGCATCTATGGGTTGATATTTCTGGACTGCCACAGCTATTGGTGATCTGAATTCCCTCCAGCTGGTGGCTGGTCAGACTACCCTGAGGTTAAAACCTCAGTATTGCATGGGGGTGGGCTCAGCTCCCAGAGTGTTGTGCTGACCCTTCCTGTGGGCCTGCTGGACAGTCTTCAGCAGGAAGGTTAGCTTCTCTATGTCATTTTGTGGGTTCTGTAGCTCCAAAGTTTATCTAAATTCATTAGTTACATGAATTGGAGGAGGTGGAAGCCGGAGATGCACAGAAGTCCTGTTTCTACTGTGCCACCTTGACTCATCCCCTGTATGTTTTTGTTTCTTTTCTCTATTCTGTATTTGTTTTCTGGTCCTTGAGTGTAAAATCAAATTAAAAAAAAAGAAAAAAAAACCCTGAATTTTCTAGGCCTTTTAGGAAAAATATAATTAATTATGGGTTAGAATAAAAAAAAAAAACAAGAAAAATTCTGTCTCACTGGGATGAAAGTCTAGCACAATCTAGCACACATTACCACAATAAAGCAAGTAACAAGGTCCAGAATGCTTGTATAGGAAAGAAATCACTGTCAAAGAGAGCCTGGATGAAAGGAGAGAAAGAGAGAGAGAGAGAAACAGGGAAGGGAAATATACCATAATCATAATTGTGAATGAAAAGGGGTTCAACTCACCCATAGGGTGAGTGACATAGGGACAGCCAGGTGGGGCAGTGAATAAAACACTGTCCCTGGAATCAGGAGGACCTGAGTTCAAATTTGATCTCAGACACTTAACAAAAATAAACTAGCCATGTGACCTTGAGTGAGTCAGTTGACCCCAATTGTCCTTCCTTACCCCCTCCAAAAAGGAAAAAAAAAAGACAAAGTAACTGCATTTTGCTAAAAGGGCACTATAGATAAAAAGTAATAGCAATAATAAACATACATGTTCCAAATTATATGCAGTAAAATTTCTTAAAGGAAGAGTTACATGAGTTATAGAAGCAAATAAACAAAAAGCAATACTAGGAAGGAAAATCTACTTTTTTCAGAGCTAGATAAATGTAAAAGAGTTAAACAAATAAAAAGGTTAGGGAAATGAATAGAATTTTAGAAAAGTTAGATATGCTAGACCTCTGCATAAAACTGAGTGGTAAATAGAATAGAAAGTGCCTCTTTTATTTTTTTTTTCCTCAGTGATACATAGCATCTACACAAAAATTAACAATATATTAGGGCATAAAACACCACAACCATATGCAGAAAAAAACTGATATACTAATTGCATTCTTTTCAGATCAAAATGGAATAGAAATTACATTTGTAAAGAATTATGGGAAAATTATAAATTAATTGGAAACCAATTACTCTAGTACTAAATGAAGGGTTCAAAGAACAGATCATAGAAACAATCAATTTCATTAAAGAGAATAATAATAATGAGATATCCCCCAATTTGTATATCTAAATTTTTACTTTTTTGTTTTTTTTTTCTTTTTGGAGCATAATTGGGGTTAAGCAACTTGCCCAAGATCACATGGCTAGTAAGTGTCAAGTGTGTGAGACCGGATTTGAACTCGGTCCTCTATTCACTGCTGCTACTCTGTTCACTGTACCACCTACCTACTCCAAATTGTTTACATTTTTTAAAATATGGAAATAGCAGGTCAACGAATTGGGCATGCAAGAAAAACACCATCAACTGGAAAAAGAAAAAAAATATTCCCCTATTAAATGCTAGAGTAGAAATCCTGAAAAGCAAAGGAAAGCTTAATCAAGTTGAAAGAAACACAGTGAACCAATAAATAAAACTAAGAGCTGGTTTTATAAAAAAAAATGAAAGGTAATTAGTTAATTTGAATTTAAAAAGAACACCAAATTATCGGTATCAAAAATGAAAAGGTGAATTCACTTACAAAGAAGATGAAATTAGAGCAATTACTAGGCAATATTTTGTCCAAATGTATGATGATAAATCTAACAATCTAAGAAAAATGATTGAATATTTACAAATTATGAGTTGATAGTAATGAGATTAACAGAAGAGGAAATAGAATACTAAATAACAGTATTTTAGTGGAAAAAATGAGTAAGTCATCAATGTTCTAAGAAAATATCCCAAGGACCAGGGTGATTCATGAGTGAATTATACCAAACATTTAAAGAATGATTACTTACAATATATTTTATTGAAGAAAATAAACAAAGAGGGAATCATACAAAATTTCTTTTTCAACACAAATAAAATATTGATACCTAAACCAGGAAGAACAAAGAAAATAGAAATAAAACTATAGGCCAATTTAAAAAATGAATGTTGATGCAAATTCTTTAAATATTATGCTGCCAAGGAGTTTACATCAACAAAGATCATACACAATGACCAGTTGGGATTTATACCAGAAACACTAGGATGATTCAATATTATGATAACTCTCAGCATAATTGGCTACATCCATATCAAAACCAGCAAAAATCATACGATTATCCGAATAGAAGCAGAAAAAAAGCTTTTTGCAAAGTGCCACTTTCATCTATATTAAAAACACTGGAAACTGTAGGAATAAATGGAGTTTTCATTAAAATGATTACTAGTATATAACTAAAACTATCAATAAGCATTGTATGTAATGAGCATAAACTAGAAACCTTTCCAATAAGCTCAGAGGTGAAGCTAGGATGTCCATTATCAACCCTATTATTAAATATTGTATTAGAAATGCTAGCTATACCATAAGAGAAGAACATGATATTGAAGGAATTGGAATAGGCAATGAAAAATATGAAACTATCACTCTTTGCATATGATATGATGGTATAATTATTGAATGCTATAAAATCAACTAAAAATTAGTCAAAGTAATGAACAATTTTAGGTACATTGCAGGATATACAATAAAAATCCCATAAATCTTCAATGTTTCTATGTATAATTAAAAAGTAGTAAGAAGAAGGAAAAATTTCCTTTAAAATATCTGTTGACTGTATAAAATACTTGAGAGTCTACCTGCTAAGATAAACCCAAAATCCATATGAACCCAATATAAAAATAACCTCATCAGAATAAATTGGATCTAAACAACTGGAAAAATATGAATTGCTGATGTGTAGGCTGAGCCAATATAGTAAAATAATAATTCTATCTAAGTCAATTTACTTATTCAGTGCCATGGCTTTCAAATTACCTAAAATTTATTTTACACAGTTAGAAAAACATTAAGAAAATGCACCTGATAGAACAAAATGTCAAGAATATCAAAGGAATTAATGCAAAAATATGAAAGAAGGTGGCCTAATTATACCAGATTTCCAATTGTATTATAAACTAGCAATCAACAAAACAATCTTGTACCATCGAGGAATAGGGTGATAGAAGACTGGAATACAGAAAAAAACAAACAAACAACAATAACACAAATGATCATAGTATTTTGTTGTTTGATAAATCCAAAGATCAAAGATTTTGCAATAAGAACTCAATATTTAACAAAAACTGCTGGGAAAACCTGAATACAGTTCAGATGAAACTAGGCATAGACTAATATCGCACACCATGTACTGAGACAAGGTCAAAATGAGTATATTATTTAGAAATAAATGATAATACCATAAACAAATTAGGAAGACATGGAATAGTTTACCTGTCAGATCTATGAGTAAGGGAAGAATGTATAAACAAAGAAGACATAGAAAACATTATGAGATGTAAAAATAATGGTTTTGATTATGTTGAATTAAAAAAAAACAATTTTCCACAAATAAAATGAATGCAGCCAAGATCAGAAAGAAAATAGAAACTGGTGTGGGGTGAAGAGATGCTCTACATTATGTCTATTATGGAGGTCAATTTCTCAGATATACAGAGAATCAATTCAAATTTATAAGAAAAAAATTCATTCCAAAATTGATAAGTGATGAAAGGAAATTATTAGGCAGTTTTCAGAGGAAGAAATCAAAAGGTATATAGTCAAAAGAAAAAAAATACTCTAAATCACTTTTGATTAGAGGAATTCAAATGAAAAAAAAACTCCAAGGTGCTATCTCTTATCTAACAAATTATCTAATATAACAGAAGGAGGAAATTATGTATGTTAGAGGGATGAAGGATAATTAGGAAAATAATGCCACCAACAACTTTTATGTCCCTAGAAAATGGCACAAAAAGTCTGAATGCACTCTATTCCCACCACTTCTTGTCCATTCAACCTCAATCCCTTGCCCACCACTATTTCTTATCCGTTTCCCTCATTTTTTTTTTTACTGTTTCGATTAAATTCTAATTTCCTTTTCTTATCTTCATTTTATCATTATTTAATTCTTGGCTTTTTTTCCACTCAGTCAAGTAGTCAAGAAAAGGTCTCTTTATTTCTATCTCTTGAAATTATATAATTGCCATTAAAAATTAATTTCCTTGTCATTTTCCTAAAATGATTTATTTTCCTTATTCTCTTCATTATAGATCTTCTCTTTCTCTCTAGTCTAGATTTTTATTTTCTGATTCTTTATGTATATTAGTTCTTTCATCTCCATATTCATCATGAATTTAAAGCTTTGAAAGTATTTTTAAGGTTATCTCTTTTAAATATTTTTAATATTATTGCTATTTTAGGTCTTTCCCCTGCTACCTATTTTTATTCTCTTCCTCTCAAAAATATTATTTCCTTCAGATGGTAGAGAAGACATTACTTCATGGTAAGAATTTTTCTATGTCTCTGTGCAGTTTGTTATTAATCTTCCTTCTCCTCCATGATATTTTTTTTTCTTTCTTTTACCTTGAAATACCCTCTCTGGGGCCCTGCCACTTTTTGGGGTGTCAAATTTATGCAGGAACCCTTATTCTCCTTTACCTGAGATAGCATTAGTAGGATTTTTAAGCACCAAATCCATGCATATAGTACTTACTGTAAAGTTGCAATCTCCCTTTACAATACTTCCCTCATATGTTAGTATTTATCAGTGGAAAGTTGTGCATGTTTGTTATTTTTTACTTGCTTGTTTTCAGATGATTATGCTCACTTACAGCAAATGGAGAAATTTTAAATATTTTGGATAAATGCACTTACCTTGGCAGTATACTTTCCAAGTATGTCCACATAGATGAAAAAGCTGATTCATGCCTGGTCAGAGGTAGCATGGCATTTGGGGGGTCTGTGAAGGAAAGTATGGGAGAGAAGAGGCATTAGGCTGCTTACCAAATTGAAGTTCTACAGAGCTACTGACTTCATTGTTGTATGTCTGTGAAACCTAGACAGTCTACCAGCAGTATGCCAGAAAACTGAAACACATTTTAACTGTTTTAGAAAGATTCTGAAGATCTCCTGGCAGGATAAGGTACTAAACACTGGGGTCCGTTCTTGAGCTAAATTGCCAAGCCTACTACTACAGAAAGCACAACTTTGATGGTCATATTGCTCAGACAAATCAGGCAAGGCAGGAAATCACATGGTGGTCATAAGAAGTGATACAAGGACACTCTCAAGGTCTCTCTGAATTACTTTGGAATTAATTGTGAAACATGGGAGACACTGGCAAAGAACCCAGCAGGTCATGCATGCATCAAAGAAAGGCTGTTACACAAACAAAGCAGACTTGCAATGGCTCAAAAGAAACCTGAGATACACAAATTTAGAGACATCTTTACTCTGAATGTTCATATGGACTATTTGTGCATGACCTATAGAAGAGTCTTTTGAGCTCATGTTGGTCTGATCAGCCAAAGTTGGACACACAATGCCTTGACTCCAACACAGTGATGTCATTCTGGTCTTCTTTGTGAACAAAGGATAACAACCAAGTATTTATCAGTGATAACATCTCCCTCCACTGAACAAAGATGTTTTCCCCTTTTTATTTTCTCATTTCAATTCCTCCCTTTGCCTCCTTGCTTATTCTACTGTAGACTTTCTTGCTGCTGAGAGACAATAAGTTATTTTGCATTCGTTGTTAGCCTTTGATTGATTAAGGTACATGATATATTCCTATCTTTCTTCTTAATATCCTTTTCCCTTTATGCACCCTCCCATTGTGAAATTTAGTCACACACACACAAACAAACACACACACAGACAGCAAACAAAAATAAAACCCATCAATTTGCCATTAGGTAGCATTTTGTGAGGTTCAGTCCTGTTGTTTCAGAACTGTCTCTCCACTATCATTTCCTTTTTAAATTTATACTTTTACCTGGTTCTTTGTGTTTCTCCCTTTAAGAAGGAAGCCCTAAAGGATTTTTCTGTTGTTATCATATTGATATTATCATTAGTTACTTTACTTGTGAACTTCTCTTTTAAATCTGTTGTCAGTGGTGATAGAAGAGTATAATTTCTTCAGAGATGTTTTCTAAGCATTCATGGGATATCTGTTTTATTTTTATTATCTTTCTTCCCATTAATATTTAGGCCCAGGTTGGCAGGATACATTATTTTGGGTTGATTTTGTACTCCTTTTCTGTTTGGGATATATACCAAAATGAAATTCCACTTCATTCTGACATTTCTGGTATGTACAGAATAATTTTGCATTTTATATAATTTCCTTTCCTTTGTAGTCAAAAGATTTTCTCTTGCTCATCTGTTTATAATTTACATTGTTTCATTTAATCATCATGTGCCTCCATATTTGAAGTATAGCTCCCCTCCCAACGCTACCCTGGAGCTGATCTATGGATTCTTTTTATTCACAATTTTTCCCCATACAGAAGTTCTAGGCTACTATCTTGTATTATTTCTTTCATTATCACATTCAAGTTTTATAAATGCCATATTCTCTTAGGAGACCCATAATCCTTTCAATTGTTTCTATGTATCCTATCGGTGGGGGCCATATATTTTATTTATAATAAGATAAAATTTTCTTTTAATATTATTTGCCCTTCTCTTCTTGCAAATTGTTCTTTACTTGTGCGTATTTGCATTCTTTACCAGTTATTCACTTTTTTGTTTCTCTGGTAACACTTCTCATCGTGGATCTAAGTTTTTTTCTAAAAAAATATTTCTGCTATACAGACCATAAATACTACTTTCATATTTTTCATATTATATTTCATATTAAACTTTATATTATATTTTTCATATTATTTCTCTTTTAAACCATCCAGGAACATACAAGTGTGGATAAATTCAGGCTGAGGAATTTGCATGATCACCTGCCTCTTAAAATATTTATCTTTTACTTGTGCTGTACAATATTTATTTAAATATGTCTGGGGTTGGGCAAAGTCAAGATGGCGGAGTAGAAGCAGGATCGCCCCACTGTTCCTGCTTCCACCTTCCCCAATCCATGTAAAAAGAGGACTATAAACAAACTTTGGAGCTGAAGAACCCACGAAATGACACAAAGAAGCTAACTTCCCACCGAGGACAACCCAGCAGGCCAGCAGGAATCGGCCAGCACAGTGGTGTGGGAGCCAAGCCCAGCACCACGCTGAGGCTTTAGCCCCAGAGTGGGCCTGACCAGCCTCCAGCCTGAGGGATTCCAGATCAGCAGTAGCTGTGGCTGTTTCCAGATTTATTAACATGTGAAGGACAAAGTGAGAGGTCAGTGCAGTCTGGACTTTGGGACCCAGTAAGTGGTAGTGTGTGGCTTTTGCCCCCAGGGTGAGAAGTCCCTGAGATGCCAGGCACAGAAAGCCAGCATCACATGGCAGCTTAAGCTCCTGGCCTGCAGAGTGTAGGGGGACCACACACTAGACTGAGGGGTAGTCACTCTTACTTTAACCTTCTTGGATCTGGAGTGAAGTCCAGGGTGGAGGTCCTGGGGTGTGTCTCCGGCATACCAGAGCTTGTGGAGGCTTCATAGAGGGCATCCATCTAATAACTCCAGCAGCTGAGAAAACCCCAGCATTTAGAATGAAAGCTCCCCTGTCTGGTGGCAGAGTCCTACTGTGGCAAAAAGCCCAGCGGTCAAATGACTGAGGGGCAACATGACCAGGCAAAGGGAACAAAGCAGACAGGACAAAAAGGAGCAAAGCATGTAACAGGAAGAAGACAGTGAAGTCAGAACTCCTGCAACAAAAGCTTCAAAGGAAAATACCAGCTGGTTACAGGCCATAGAGGACCTTAAGAAGCAGAAAAGAGAAGTGGAGGAAAAATTGGGAAGAGAAACAAGATGGATACAAGAAAATTATGAAATGAGAGTCAACAGCCTGAATGAGGAAAATAATACCTTAAAAAACAGAGTAACTTAAATGGCAAAAAAGGCTCAAAAAGGCAATGAGGAGAAGAATGCATAAAAAGATGAATTTGCCATATGGAAAAAGAATCTCAAAACCTCAATGAGGAGAATCATTACTTCAGAATTATATTGGAGCAAATGGAAGCTAATGACTTTAAGAGAAATTAAGATGCTGTTAAACAGATCCAAACAAATGAAAGAATAGAAAGCAATGTGAAATATCTCATGGGAAAAATGACTGAACTGGAAAATAGATCCAGGAGAAAAAATTTAAAAATTATTGGACTACCTGAAAACCATGATCAAAGTAAGAACCTAGAAATGATCCTGCAGGAAGTTCTCAAAGAAAACTACCCTGATGTTTTAGAACCAGAGGGCAAAATAGAGGTTGAAAGAATCCACCAATCACCTCCTGCAAAAGACCCCCAAAAGAAAACTCCTTGGGATATTATAGCCAGGTTCCAGAATTCCCAGATTAAGGAGAGAATATTACAAGCAGCCAGGAAGAAACAATTTGAATATTGTGGAAACACACTAAGGATAAGCCAGGATCTGGCAGCTTCTACACTGAGGGATCGAAGGGCTTGGAATATGATATTCTGGAGGTCAAAGGAGCTAGGATTAAAACCAAGAGTCACCTACCCAGCAAAACTGAGTATCATGTTTCAGGGGAAAATATGGTCATTCCGTGGAATAGAGGACTTTCAAGCATTCTTGCTGAAAAAACCCCGAGTTGAATAGAAAGTTGACATTCAGATACAAGAAGCAAGAAAAGCATGAGAAGCTAAACAGGGAAAAGAATTCATAAGGAACTTGGTGAAGTTGAACTATTAACATTCCTACATAGAAAAACAACAATTGTAATTTATGAAACTTTTTTTCAGTAGTTGAAGGGAATAGAAATATTTGTGTGTGTGTGTTTATATGTCTATATATGAGAGTATATGGGCATATGAATACATATGTGAATGTGTGTATATATGTTTACAGGTATACATAGAGAGCACAGGACCAATTTAACAGGAAGGGATGATACTTAAAAGGTGAAATTAGGAGGTGAGAGAGGAATATAATGAGAGGAGATGGGGAGAGACACAATGGGGTAAACTATCTCATACAGAAGAGGCTCGGGAAAAATGGTTACAGTGGAGGGGAAGAATAGGAAGGCAAATGAGTCAACCTTATTCCCATTGAATTTGGCTTGAGGAGGGAATGAAATACACACTAAATAGTGTATCTCACCCTCTAGGAGAGTAGGGGGGAAGTGGATGAGAGGGGGGAAGTGGATGAGAGGGGGGATGATGGAAGGGAGGGCAGGCTGGGGTGGAGGGAATTTGGAATCACCCACTTTTAAAAAGGGACGGAATAGTAGAGAATAGAACAAGTGGGAGGTGGGATAGGAGGGAGGGAAATATATTCAGTCTTTTACAATATATCTATTATGTTATTGTTTTGCCTTAGCCACAAATGTACAACCTATACTGAGCTGCTTATCCTCCCAGCAAGGGTGGGTGACAAGGGAGGAAGAGAATGAATCTGGAATTCAAAGTTTTAAAATCAAATATTCAAATGCACCCACACACACTCACAGACACAGACACAGACACAGACACACACACACACACACACACACATATATATACTTATTAATACTATTTTATATATAATTGGGAAATAAGATATACAGGCACTGGGGCATAGAGATCCACTGGAAAAGTCGAAAGTGATATGGGAGTATATATAAGAGAGAGCAGATTGTAGGAGGGGATATCCTGTGGGACTGCTATTTTGGGGTGGTGGGTAGGGAAAAAATGGGGATAAAATTTGTAACTCAAAATCTGGCGGAAATTAATGATGTACATCAGAATTTAATAAAGCATTTGAAAAAAATAAGGTATAGTTACATAAAGAGGATTTGAAACCTGTAGCAAGCCTAGGAGCTGGCTTGCACAGCCCTGCTATTGGAGGGTGCTGAATGATTCTCTTAGAGGATCTTGAGTATTCTTCACTACTGTCAGTACCTTTAAACTCCTTTCAGCTCTTGGTGTCTTAGGCCATAAAGACAGTAGAAACTTTCTATAATGCATGATTACAATTTTGGAACAATTGAGAAAATCAAAGAAAGTGTTCAGACGAGAGATTTCCAAATTTTCTCAGTTAACAATGGCTTTCATTGTCTCAGTAATTTTTCATGACTACCCTAGGCCAGGAAATGGTTCTGTTTTATAAGTAGGAACAAAAAACTTAATAAATATTTATGCCCTGATAATACAGTAGCCATATTTTTAAAAACACAAGTTAAAAGAATAATATTATTTCATTCTTAAAGAACCATAATTACATACTAATAGGTTAGATGGTTGAAACTGCTTTAGCTCTCATGCATAATTCTTGGTTTTAAAGAAGCTTGTGAGGTCTGAGGATCAGTGGAAACACAGAATTTTCTACATTCATAATTCCTTTTTTTTCTTGTATGCAAGTCTTTTTGCACCCCTATGCACCTCTTTATTGTCTTTTTGGTGAAACAACTCAAATATTGAAAGACAATAGTGTTCCCTAACTTAAAGAAATGCTGCATCACTGGAAAATATTGCTATAAAAATCAGGGTTTTTTAAAACTTTTATTAAGAAGATTGGATACCATTAAAATAATTGTATTATTTTTAAAAGCAATGTAACTTAGCTTTTATCCTTATAAATTATGGGAAAAAAGCATTCTAGACTTGCCTATTTGTCCAATAATTATTTACTATGCATTATTAGAGTAGATTCTAAATATATGCCTATTGTATTGAATTATATAACCATGCTTTCTGTAGCATGAATATTTGTATTTTCTTATATAACTTGCACCAAATTATAATTAATAAAATTCAAAATAGTAGTGACACTAACAATCCACTTTACTATTCAAAGTGATTCCCATCAACCTCTCTGAGTATTTTTAATTTTTCCACTAATTGATTGACACAACACTCTAACTCTTCAATGAACCCCAGCAAGAACAAAACAATTATTTCCAAGTGGAAATTTTTTGGCATTGACACAGTCTACCTTTTCTCTCTAAAGACAATCTGGAGAGTAATGTGAGCCTGCATTAAGGAAAAAATCAGACAGAGTAAAGCTAGTGTGACAAAATGAACACTTGTACTTCAGCAAAGCTGCATGAGGTGATGGGAATTGGCTGTCAGATGATAAACTGGATGAATTGCCTGCTTGTCATATCAAAAGCTTTTAGATTTAATCTGGAGATAATTGCAACAGTGCCAGTTTTCTCAGTGGTGAAGTTAACTTTAGAATTTCTGGGCAAAGTTTTAAAAAGGAAAGAACTAATTTTTTTTATATAAGAATTGGTACTAATTCTCTTCCTGATCCAGAACATTCTGTCTAGCCCTCAAATTCTCCATATACAAAATGAAAGGGTTTGGCATCTCCAAAGTTCCATCTAGCTTTGTATCTATAGGATTTGACTCAATGGTTCTTTTCATCACAAATAATTGAATGATCATTCTGAGTTTATTTCACCTGTTTAGACACTGGATGTCACATCATACCAGTGTCCAAAGATTTGTTGGAGAAATTTTCTTTCAAAGTTTGTTGAGAAATAAAATAATCTTGTCACCAAAAAGGCATTGCTGTTACTGGATTGTGCCCAATATGCTATCACTCTGTCTGTCCACAGAAAAGGAACTTTATTTCTATTCCCATACTTGTTTAAAAAATACTCCAAAATATCACCAATGACCGCAAATGTTATTTCCACACGGAACACTCAGAAACCCTGGGCATGATTTAAAAGTTCTATCCAAACTGTGATCATTAGAGGACTTGAGACTTGACTATCATAACATATGTGATTATTTATGACAAAAAAAATACCTCAGTGCCCTAAAAATATAATTTTATTAAGAATATATGAGTTTATAAAAAGTAATATTAAAAAAAATTCTCATTGAATCCTCTTCTATGACATTTAGGTATTGCTGCTCTCTTTTCCTTTCAGTAACAAATCTTGAGTATCCCAAAATTTCTATAATTTCTTTGAAATTAAGTTATTTATAATTTACTTAATTAAAGTAAGATGTGACACATACATGTATATGTATGTGTATACACATGTACACATAGGGGAAAACTTTGCTAGAGCCAACAAAATCTTGTAAAGATTGAGGAAATATTGGACAAGATATCTCAGGGAACAAATACCAAAAGGTGACCCATAAAATATTGGTAACCACTATCACATTTGTATATTTATCATTATAAAATCTTTATGAAAATGATCTACCTATATATCATGAATAAGAGAAGGAAAAAAGAGTTTTGTGTATGGTCCTCTACAGCAAACAATTTTTTACTGTTTTACATTGACTCAAAAGTACAGACATCTTGCTATATTTATGTTTTTTTGGTTACACATGCAAAAGCTTCTGCCTAGAAAGAAAAAAAAATCACACTAGAAGATTATCTATAACAAAGCTAGCCTTTTTCACATATTAAGTATATACAATATTTTTGATAAATTCATTCACAAAGATAATTTTGATTAATTGCCTTCTGTATATAAACATCAATTGAAGCATAAAGGAAAAAGATACATGGGAGATGTTTTCCCTAAAGTGTAAATGGAAGTAAGGTATATATATATATCCACATATACACACACACATGATGAAGAAGACCTCTAGTTACTGTTTTTAGGAATAATATTGTTGAAATCACATCAAGACACATTCAGTAAAGGGTCACCTCATTGCAATACATGACAAATCTGAAGAGATTAGACTGACAATCAATAATGGATTTTGAAATTGAAAATTTTGAGAAATCCCCTCCTCTCCTCCTATATGCTAGTGCAGTTAAACGCAAAATATATGAAGTTATTATGACATAAACCTCTTGGGATATGTACCACATGTACACAATGAGTTGGGTTCAGAACTGAATGTGCTTGACATATAACACATGATTAATAAATGTTTGCAAAATTTAACTAAAGAAGAAGAATTGAATTCAGGGAATTGTAATTTTTTTAAAAAATCCTCACATACACAAGAATTGCTGGAAAAACTTTAAAATCATTTAACAAAAAAAGAGATTCCAAGCTATATATATCTGGTCCTGCCCTGTAATTTCATAATTGGCAAATTGAAGCCTTAGAGTTTTGTCTGGAGTGCTGACAATTTATTTGACTTATCTAGAGTTACACAACCAATATCGTAGTTTGAAATTGAACCCATTTTTTAAACTCTGAAGATATTCTCTGTCTACTGTGTACCTTACTTTGTCTCACTTTACATATCTTACACTATTTTATAAGTAACTCAAAATGGATACTATACCTGAATCAAAAAGCTCCAAACACACACACCCACACATGCATGCACACATGCACTCATGTATGCACAATGATAGAGAGGAAGAAAGAGAATAAGGAGAGAGAGAGAGAGAGAGAGAGAGAGAGAGAGAGAGAGAGAGAGA
>NW_027185712.1:4354446-4384315 GCF_028583685.1 Petaurus breviceps papuanus
AGTTCGGTCTACTCACAGGTTCTGTTTGTCCTACATTTTCGAAGAGGACCATGACATCAGAGAAATGATGATATGACTTACAGTTAGGCTAGTGACCTTGAATAGTATAAAGAAAAAAGAGAAGAGAATCTAGGACAGCAACATGAGGGCCACCTATGTTTACTGTGTTTGATCAAGATGATACAGCAAAGGAGATAGAAGACTGCACAAATAGGCAGGAGCAAAACCAGGAGAGATTAGTGTCCCAAAAAACCTAGTGAGAAAAGAGTATCAAGAATGAGATTGTGACCAACAGAATTAAAGGCTGCAGAGAGGTCAATAAGAATGAGGATTGAGAAAAGGGCATTGGATGTGGCAGCTAAGTCATTACTGGTAACTTTGGCAAAAGAGACAAATTTCTTTGGAATAAGATCTGAAGCCAGATTGTAAGAGGTTAAGAAGAGAACAAAAGGAAAATGGAGGCACTTGTTTTAAGTTTTTTGTTGTTTCTTTTGTTTGACTATAAAGGGCAGGAAAGATATAGGAATTTTTTTAGCAGGGATGGAATAATCAATTGAGGCTTTCCCCAGGATGGGGGGAAATGGGTATGTTCATAGGAAGAAGAGAATGAACAAGTATACAGGGGAGATTAAAAATATATGAGGAAGTGTGGATGACAAGGAGGGAATCTCTTGGAGAAGATGGGATGTTTGGGATCATGTGAACAGGTTAGTCTTGGCAAAGAGTAAAATCACTTCATGTGATAAAGGCATAAAAGAAGAACTAGTGCCAGAAGGTATCTGAGTGATAGGGAATGAATAAAATGGGAGAACATTGAGTTCACTGTGAATGGTCTCAATTGTTTTCTGTAACATAGTAAGAACGTATTTCAACTGAGAAGGCAGGGATAGGAGTAAGCATAGGAGATTTGTGCTGGAATGAAAAAGTTTAGAAGAGGTGCTGTGGAAATTGTGATGGTCAGATGATAAGGAAGATAGAGTAAGATCCATTAGCAACACCAAGGACCAATGGAAATTGTGTAATAAAAATTTGTAGTGAATTCTGGCAGAATGCTTGCACAATTTTCACCACTTTTTTAAGCAACATATTTGTAGGAATAAAAGCAGTAACAGTGGGAGTGATCTAAGACTGAGGCTTGCAGGATATAATCAGAGATATGATAAGAAAACTAGGGATTAAATCAAAGAGGACAATATAGAGGTAAACTGATTAACCAAGGGGTCATGATTGGGGAAAGAAGAGGGAGAAACTACTACAGAAGAAAATTGAGGGGTCAAGGGATTTGAGGTCACATTGTGGATAAAGAATACAATTCTGTAAGGGAAGGCAGAGAGAGAGGGAAAAAGCCAATACATTATGGTCAAATAAGCATATTTCATAATTCTTCAACATTTGTGAGTGATGGCAAGATCAAGGATATATCCATCTTTTTATGTGATTGAGGTGGGTTGAAGGACTTAGTTGCGAGTATTGTTTATGTTGAGGAGTTGATTAATTTGAATTTTGAACAGAATTACAAAGAAATAAATGAACACACATACATATATAATATGTGTGTATTATATATACAAATATATGTCTGTGTATTATATATGTTCATATGTGTGTAAATGTGTGTATCCCCTTGTATAAAGGCAAGAGTTGGAGAGGAGAAAAAAAATTGTCAGATATTGAATTCATTGAGGAAAGAAAGGGTCTATGGACACCAGCTCCCAGAATTTTGATTGTGAGGCTGATATTAATAGCATGAAAAAAATGGCATTTCAAAAGAAAAGATGGAGTGATGGGGAAAGAAGGAGAATCTAGAAATTATGATGGAAAAAATAGTATTCCAAAATCACTAGCCTCAATCAGTAACCCTAGAAGAATGAGTGCAGGTGCAGACAGTACTGTCATGGAAAGCAGGACAAGGCAGAGGGAGCTAGATTTGGAAGGAGTAGGAGGGGAAAATAAGATGAAGGGCAATTTGTTGCCTGAAACATTGCAGAGGATATAGTACAAATAGGCCTGCATAGTGTTTGGTTGAAAATTTGGGATGGGAAGGTTAAGGAAAAGGGTAATGAAGACTTGAGTGGTGGACGTTGTAAATGGGGTTTACATAATGACAAGGGTAGAGCTAGAGATGTATGTCAAACCTCCACAGCAGGAGAAAGGTTTCCTCTTCTACTTCCTCCAAAGGATAGGTACAGTAGGAGATGGATGAAGTGAAGGCAGGTGCCTTGCAGCATTCTCTGAGGGGACATGCTGTTTCAAGGAGCAAGATAATAGATATGGGTGATCTGAGATCTCACATGAGGAGGCTTGCTTTGAGATGGGAAGGAGCAGACTCCCTGATGGGAGTGTCCTTTTGGGTAGATTGAAGACACTTGGCCTGGTCTCTGGCAGCCTAACTAAGGCGACATACTATGCTCATCAAGAGATGGAAAGCACTAAGTGTGGAGGTGGTGTGACTATGTGTGTCCTTGGGTAAATCGTCCATCCTTTGTTTCAGTTTTATTTTTTTTTCAAAAATTCTATTTTTTCTATATATGTGTAAAAATTTCAACATTCACTTAAAAAAATTGAGTTTCGGGCTATTCACCACCCCCTCCTCACCTCTCCTCCCCTCATCTCCCTCTCCGACCGCTCACCCTTCCCTTTTTTCCCCTTCCTTGTACCCTTTCCCTTCCCTCTCCCTTTCCCCTCTCTTCTCCTCCTCCCCCTCCTTCACTCTATCCTTTCTCTTTCCTCCCTTCCCCAGCCTAGACGATGCCGTGATGGAGACAGCCAAGAAGGCCACGGAGCCCACTGAGGCGGACATCATGGAGTTGTGCCAGGACACGTTCTCCAAAATGGCCACGAACCCGACAGGCAAGCTGTCAGCCACCAGTGAAGATTATAAACTTCTGGAAAGTATGAACAGACTGACTAGCTTGAAGTATCTAGAAATGAAAGATATTGCAGTAAACATAAGTAGAAAACTAAAGGACTTAAACCAGAAATATGCCGCCCTTCAGCCTTATCTGGATCAGATCACTTTAATTGAGGAGCACATAGCAGCTCTTGAGCAGGCAGCTTACAAGTTGGATGCGGATTCAAAGAAACTAGAAGCAAAGTAGAAGTTAGAGAGGCTATGAAAGAATTCTTTAGCATAAAGACTTTAACTGCAGGAAAGTTTTATAAGAAATATGTGGGATGCAACTTATCACTAGGCTTCAATTCCCAAAAAGGAAGCAGTGCTGCTGATCCAAGGAGAATCCCAGATAAATAAATTAATTTGAATAGTATTGTAATTTTTAAAATTATATTGTGTTTCCCTACCCATAAGGAATTTTTTTTCTAGTTGTTTAGATCTGAACCTTGTTTGTGTGTAGTGTTTTATAATTGTGTTCATATAGTTCCTGGGTTTGCCTTAGCAGTTAGACTCCCAAATATTTTATATTACCTACAGTTATTTTTCTTGCTGGTAGATTTTTGGTAATACATAGAAATGCCAATGATTTTGTGGATTAATTTAATATCCTACAAATTTTCTACAGTTGCTAATTAATTCAACTAGGTTTTTTTTTAGTTGATTCTCTAGGATTCTCCCAATATACCATCATTTCATCTACAAAGAATGGTAGTTTTGTTTCCTCATTACCTATTATAATTCCTTCAATTTATTATCCTCTCTTATTACTATAGCAAGCATTTCTAGTATAATATTAAATAACATGGGTAATAATGGGCATTTTTTGTTTTGGCCCTGGCTTTACTGGGAAGGCTTGTATCTTATCCACATTACCAATAATGTGGGTTGATGGTTTTAATTAGATACTACTTATTATTCTATGGAAAGCTATACTTATTAATATACTCTTTAGCATTTTTAATAGGAATGTGTGTTATATTTTTCAAAGGCTTTTGTATAATTCTATTAATATATTTTTTTGGTTTTCAGCATTCTCTTTTACAAGATTTTGAATTCCAATTTTGCTCGCCATTGCTCCATTCCCTCTACCCCAAAATGAAGTGCATTCTGATTACCCCTACCCATAATCTTCCCTCTTTTTTATCACCCCCTTCTTTTATACCATTCCCCTTCAATTTGCTTGTGAGGTGAGGTAGATTTCTATACCCCATTGCCTGTATATCTTATTTCCTAGTTGCATGCAAAAACAGTTTCTAATATTGGTTTTAAAACATTGAATTCTAAATTATCTCCCTCCCTCTGTCCACCCCTCCCCACTGAGAAGATAAAGAATTTGATACAGGTTGTGCATGTGCAGTCATGCAAAACACTTCCATAATAGTCATGTTGTGAAAGACTATATTTCCCTTCATCCTATCCCAACCCTTTTCTTTCTTTTCTCTCCTTTGACCTAATCTCTCCTCAAAAGGATTTGCTTCTGGTTGACAACTCCCCCACTCTGCCCTCCCTTCTATCAACCCCCTTTTCCCTTGCCCCCCTACTTTCCTGTAGGGTAAGATGGATTTTCATATCCAGTTGAGTGTGTATTTTATTCCCTCCTTAAACCAAATATAATGAGAATAAGGTTCTCTTTACCTTTCACCTCCCCTTACTTCTTTTTCTTTTCTTTTCTTACATGCTTTTCCTTGCCTCTTTTATGTAAGATGATTTACCCCACTATACCTCTCCCTTTCTCTTTCTCCTAGAACATTCCTTTCTCTCACCCCTAATTTATTTTTAGATAAAACAGTTCCACTTTAATAAGGGCCATGTGATTATTTATCTTCCCTCTTTACCTTTTCATGTTTCTCTTAAGTCTTGTACTTGAAAGTCAATCTTTCTATTCAGCTTTGAAAGTAACTGTTTTCATCAAGTCTCCTGAAAGCATTTGCTTTTCCTCTTCCCTTGAGCTGTCTTAGGTAATCATTTAAAATGGTGAGGTACTCTCTTGATCCAGAGAACCCCATAGAATCATGCAAGTCAAGGAATTGAAATCTCCAGGTCCACTTCAAGAACAACCATGAAAGAGCCCAAGCTCTCAAGGGCATGCATATCTGAAAAGCTAACAAGTATTTGAAAGATGTCACATTGAAGAAACAACGTGTTACTTTCCATTGATAAAGTGGTAGAACTGGCATATGTGCCGAGGTTAAGCAATGGGATTGGACACAAGATCAGTTGCCCACAAAGAGCACTGAATTCTTGCTGCATATGTTAAAAATGCTGAGAGGAATGCAGAACTAAAGGGTTTGGATGTGGATTATCTTGTCACTGGGCATATCCAGGTTAACAAGACTCCCAAATTGAGACAGCATACTTACAGGGCTTATATTCAAATCAACACATACATGAGTTTTCCTTGTCATATTAAGATAATGCTTACTGAAAAGGAACAAATTGTTTTTTGACCAGAAGAGGAGGTTGCTCAAAAGAAAAATATATCCCAAAAGAAACAAAAAATTATGGCATGGAAGTAAATATGACATTAGAGTGCAAATAAAAGTGAAATGAAAACAAAAACAACAACACCAAAAAGAAATGCTTGGAAGCCCTCTATTTCATTGAATATCTATTCCCCCTCCCTGAAGGATTATACTCGATTTTGCTGCTTAGGTGATTAATGGTTTTAATCTTACCTCCTTAGAACTATGGAATATCATATTCCAAGCCATCTGATCCCTTAATATAGAAGCTGCTAAATTTGTTTTATCCTGATTGTGTTTCCACAATACTTGATTTATTTCTTTCTGGGTGTTTACAATATTTTCTCCATGAGCTGGGAATTCTGGAATTTGGCTACAATATTCCTGGAAGTTTTCCTTTTAGGATATCTTTCAAGAGGTGATCTGTGGATTCTTTCAAATATCTATTTTATCCTCTAGTTCTAGACTATCAGGACAATTTTCCTTGAAAATTTCTTGAAAGATGATATCACAGCTCTTTTTTTGATCATGACTTTCAGGTAGTCCAATAATCTTTAAATTATGTCTCCTGGATTTATTTTCCAGCTCACTTGTTTTTCCAATAAGATATTTCACATTGTCTTCTATTTTTTTCATTCTTTTGATTTTGTTTTATAATTTCTTGATTTCTTATGGAGTCATTAGTTTCCATTTGCCCCATTATAAGTTTTAAGGAATTCTTTGCTTCAGTGAGATTTTGGATCTCCTTTTCAATTTGGCCAATTCTGCTTTTAAAGGAATTATTTTCCTCATTGTCTTTTTGGACCTTTTTTGCCTTTGAGTTAGTCTATTTTTAATACTTTTATTTTCTTCAACATTTTTTGGGTCTCCTTTAGCAAGCTGTTGACTCCTTTTTTCATGATTTTTCTTGCAAGACTCTCATTTCACTTTCCAAATTTTCTTCTATTTTTCTTATTTGATTTGCAAAATCCTTTTTGAACTCTTCCATAGTCTGAGACTAATTCATATCCTTCTTGGAGGCTTTGAATATAGGAACTTTGCCTTTGTTGTCTTCTTCTGGTTGTATGTTTTGATCTTCCCTTGTCACCGAAGTAAGTTTCTATAGTGTAGGGTTTTTTTTTTGTGCTGTTTGCTCATTTTCCAAGCCAATTACATAACTTTGTAATTTTTTGGTAAGGTACGACTCTGTTCAAGTAAGTAGGGTGTATTGTCCCAAGCTTCAGAGGTTTTGTGCAACTGTTTTCAGAGATACTTCTAGCGACCTGTAAGTTTTCTGTTCTTCCAGGGTGGTATGACCAAAGGAGAAGTGTTTACTCCTTTCCTGGCCTTTGTTCTGGTCTGTGAGTGATGACAAGCACTCTTTTCTGTCTTGGAACTCTGAGGAGGATTCCCTCTCCACTGCAGGCAAAAGTTCTGCCACACCAGCACTTCTCCTCACCCCAGGGCCACCACCTAGGACTGCAGCACAGATTCAAGCATAGGCAAAACAAGAGAATCCAGCCTCATCACCACCCAAGAGATTCTGGAATTTCCCTCCAATTGGCCACTGGATTCTCCTCATAGTCTATGTCCCAAGAGCTCCTAAAGCAGCTGCTGCTGCCATGGCTTCCACTCTGGGATTGGGGCCAGACTGCCTCCCTCTCTCACCCTGGCCGACTAGAACTGTCCTACGAAACTTCTGAGTTGTCTTTGACATTTGGGGTTTGAGAAGTCTGGGAACCACCACTGATGCCATTGATTCAGTCCCCTGAGACCTGCTCTAGGTGTACTTGGGGACCGAGTCTGTGCTGGCATGTTTGTGCTTGACTATGCCCCTCTCTCCGACTGGTGCAACAGTCTCTTGCTGTGGGCCTTCCAGGTTGCCTTGGGATGGATATTTGTTTCATTTTGTCATTCTGTGGCTTCTGCTTTTCCAAAATTTGTTTAGAAACTTTTTTTTACAAGTACTTGGAGGGATTTGGGGGGAGAGCTCAAGAAAGTTCATATTACTCTACCATCTTGTCTCCAACCCCTCCTAAAACTACTGAGATAATTGTGTGATATCCATTGGTTTTGTTATTGATATGATTAATTATATTGATATTTCTTGCAAAAATTCCACATTAATAAGGTATGATATTTGTCACATGTTGCAGTAATCTCCTTGCTAGTATTTTATTTAAAATTTTTGTAACAATAATCATTAGGGAAATTCATGTATAGTTTTCTTTCTGTTTTTACTCTTCCTGATTCAGATATCAATAAATATCTGCAAAAAGGAAATTGGTAGAACTCTTTCTTTTCCTATTTTTAGAAATATTTTATATAGTATTGAAATTAATTGGTCTTTAGATGTTTGGTAGAATTCACTTTTGAATACATATGTCCCTAGTTATTTTTTTTCTTAAAGAGTGATTGTGCAGCATTCAAAGGCAGTCTGGGACAGCATTGCATGCAGAGGCCTGATCAAAAGGGGGGCAAGTCGTCCCACTAATCACAAGGGCCACAACCAGGGCTATCACCAAAGGGCTGGGACTGGAAAGAGCAAGGTAAGAATCAAATACAGGGCCCTTGGCAGGGGCAGCAAATACTCTTGGGACTACCACTCCATAGCCCAGAAATTTAAAAAGCCCCTATCAGGACCTCTAATGACCAGGATGGCAGAGTGAACCCCAGCTGCTACAACCCCCTGTAATATAATGCCAAGGAAAGGCAACTTCCCAAGGTTTAAAATACCAGCACAGGTGCTCTCCATTTTATTCAGTGACAAAGTAAGAACAGAGAAGGTCAAAACATGACATCATTCAAAATACAGCATTTACTAAGGGTGATTAAATAATCTACAAGTACTACCCCACCCCAGGACCTTCCAATCATTCAATCAATTACAAAGTCCCTGGTCTAAATACTACTCCACCCCTAGGCTATACCTTCATTTAGTCCACCACAAAGCCCCTCTTCTCAAATGGAGATTAGTTTCCAATCTAAGTAAAGTACATTCATTTGTTCAACCATAGCACACAAAAAGGTCAAAAGTTCCCAACCCCTGGATCACAATTGAATCTACCCCAGAGTTACATCAAGTTTAAGCACAGCACTTAATACCCAAATGGAGGTCTTTTCTTCATCTTGACAGGAGGCAAGTTCTCAGCAATCTTAGTTCCTGGGGAGACAAGGCTTAGCAAGGCCACAAGATACATTGACAGTCCCTTCATTAATTCATCCTCTGTCTGTAGAACAGTCCTAGAACCCCTGAAAACATTAGCAAAACCCTCTCCCAGGATTTCTGTAAACATACAACAAGAAAATCCTTCTTCAGGACTTCTGAACCAACAGAAAGGTTCCCAGACCCCTGCAACAACAGCACTGTCCTTCACCAGTGGACAGTATTTACTCTTTGTATGCAGGAGAGTCTCAGGATCTCTTAGCCAGTAGCCAGTTTCCAGGACTTCTTCAATAGGACTGTCTTTCACCAGTGGACAAATCTGGCAAAACAACATCAAAACAGACAGACAAAGTACCAGCAAAACAGCCATGTCTCCTCAGTCCTTGGCAGCTCTGGGGGCAGGTCTCAAAAGTCCAGGGCGATTCAAAATGTCCCCCAGCAATCCTTCTCAGTCTTTCTCTCTGCCTCCACGAGGTGCTGCTTCCAAAAAGTTCTTCTGCCTCTCTCTTGTGTCTCTCCAAATCTAAGTCACCAGCTCCTCCCAGTTCAGGACTTTCTTTTCACATCCACAAGTCCATCCCACAGGTGGGATTAACAAGCTCTGGGTTTTAACACAATCAGTTTGAAAACCAAGCCAATAAAGGGGAATCTTTAAATGCCATTACTATCACCCCCCCCCCAAAAAAAAACATAGTAATTATTGTGCCAGGGAAAAACCCTAAACAGTAAAGGCTTTGGAAACCTAGAGTAGAAAAGAAGACTGCAAAGACAAAGACACTGGAGTCCTACTATCCTCAGAGGGAGGAACCAAATTTAGACGGAGATAATGTTGACTGCACACCCACAGCTGAAGTATCAACAGGGAATAGGCCCCAAGCACAGAAACCTTTCCTAGATGAGCTCAAAGGAACTTTGAAAACCAAATGAAAGAGATAGAAGGCAAAATGAATAATTCTTTTAAAATCAAAATTGCAAAATTAGAAAAACATTATAATGAAGAAAACAGCTCCTTAAAAAGATAAATGTGTGATATAGAAAAGGAGCTCCAAAAACTAACCTAGGAAAATAAATTGCTAAAAACTAGAATCAACCAAATTGAAGCAAATAACTCTATGAGGAACCAAGAATTAGTCAAACAAAACATCAAGAATGAAAAATTAGAAAAAGAGGTAAAATACCTCAATGGAAAAATAACTGACCTAGAAAACGGATCCAGGAGAGATAATCTGAGAATCATAGGCCTACCGGAAAATCATGATGAATAATTGAGCCTGGACAACATCCTCCAAGATCTCATCAAGGAAAACTGCCCTGAGATAATAGAACCTGAGGATAAAAGAGAAATAGATAGAATCCACTGGACACCTCCTTCAGGAGTGGCCAAATTCCAGAACTACCAGGGAGAAAATACTTCAAGTGGCCAGAAAGAAACAATTCAAATATCGAGGAACCACACTGAGGATTGCACAGGATTTGGCAGCCTCTAAACTTAAAGATCAGAGGCAATGGAATAGATTTTTTTGCAAGGCAAAAGAGCTCGGGTTACAAGCAAGGATCACCTACCCAGCAATACTGAACATACTCTTGCAGGCAAAGAGACAGTCATTCAATGATATAACAGATTTCCAGGCCTTTCTGATGAAAAAGCCAGAGCTCAATGGAAAATTCAATCTCCAATTACAAGACACAAGAGACATAGAAAGGTAAAAACAGACAACACAAACACACACAGTCACACACACACATACACACACTCACACACACACACACACACACACACACACACACACACACACACACCCTGTTATTTAATAAGACCAAACTGTTTATAGACAAGTAGAGGGTATAAGTATAACTTACACAAAATTATGATTTAAAAAAATCTTATTAAGGACTACAAAGGGACTGCAATCGAATAAGAGGGATGAATGAAGTAGAAAAGGGTAAATTATGCCGCACAAAGAGGCATAAAACAATATAGCAGAGGGAAAGAAGGGAGAGAGATGAGTATTACACGAGCTTTTCCCTCACTGGTTGTGGTGAAAGGAGGGAATAACCCAACAAGTTAAACATAGGACTCTATGGAGAAGAGATGCAAAACTTATCATAATAAAGGGAAAGGGGGGAGGGAGAGGAGCTTCACATGAAAAGTGTTCCTGTCACTCTTAGTGACAAGAATAAATAACATATTTCATTAATTATAAAAATATCCTACAGGTAGTAGGAGGGGTAAAGAACTATGAAAGGGAGGGTGGTTAGAAGGGAGGAAAAAAATAAGGGGGAAGGGGAGGAAAAGGGAGGAGGGCTGATAAGGGAACACTGAGGAAGGTGGTGGACAAAAGGAAAACTATTAAGGAGGGAAAGGGAGAGGGGGAGAAAAAATATAAGCATAAACAGTGGAGGGAATAGGATTGAGGGAAAGAAACAGATAATAATCAGAACTGTGAATGTCAATGTAATGAACTCTCCCATAAAATGGAGGCGGATAGCAGAATGGATTAAAAACCATAATCCTACAATATTCTGTTTACAAGAAACACATCTAAAACAGAGAGATACACACCGGATAAAGGCACAAGGCTGGAGTAAAATATACCATGCCTCAGCTAAAGTAAAAAAAAAAAAAGCAGAGGTAGCACTCCTTATCTCAGATAAAGCAAAAGTAAAAAATGATCTCATTAAAAGGGATAAAGAAGGAAACTATATCCTGTTAAAAGGCACCATCGAGAATGAAGCAATATCATTACTTAACATATATGCACCAAGTGGTATAGCATCCAAATTTCTAGAGGAGAACGTAAGGGAACTAGACGAAGAAATAGAAAGCAAAACTATACTAGTCGGGGACCTCAATATCCCCTTCTATGAACTTTATAAATCCAACCTCAAAATAAACAAGAAAGAAGTTAAGGAGGTGAATAGAATTTTAGAGAGGCTAGATATGATAGATCTCTGGAGAAAACTGAATGGGGATAAAAGGAATATACTTTCTTCTCAGTAGCACATGGCACATACACAAAAACTGACCATTTACTAGGAAATAAAAACGTCACAATTCAGTGCACAAATGCAGGAATAATAAATGCATCTTTCTGAGATCATGATGCAATAAAAATCATATGCAATAAAGGGCCATGGAAAGTAAGACTAAAATTAATTGGAAACTGAACAATTTAATTCTAAAGAATGAATGGGTCAGGGGGGCAGAGTCAAGATGGCAGAGAAGAAGGACTGGCTCCAGATTCCACCTTCCCCAATCCATGTAAAAAGGGGACTCTAAACAAACTTTGGAGCTGCAGAACCAACAAAATGACACAAAGAAGCTAACCACCCACTGAGGACAGTCTGGCAGGCCTGCAGGAATCAGCCAGCAAAGGGCTCTGGGAGCCAAGCCCAGCCCCACAACAAGGCTTTAGCCACAGGGTGGGCCTGACCAGCCGACTGCCTGAGGAACTCCAGATCATAAGTAGCTGCGGCCATTTCCAGATTTATCAACACATAGATGCAAAGGACAAAATGAGAGGTCAGTGTAGTCTTGACTTTGGGACCCAGAAAGAGGGAGCATGTGGCTTTTGCCCCCAGGGCAAGAAGCTGGGGAGATGCAGGCACAGCCAACCAGCGCCATGTGGCAGCTTCAGCTCCTGGCCTGCAGAGTGTAGGGAGACCAAGCACCAGTCTGAGTGTAATTGCTCTTGCTTTAGCGTCCTTGGATCTGGAGAGTAGTCTAGGGTAGAGGTCCTGGGGTGTGTGTCTAGCTTGCCAGAGTGTGTGGAGAACTCAGAGAGGGCATCTATCTAATAATCCTGGCAGCTGAGAAAACCCCAGCATTTGGGAAGAAAGCTCCCCTATCTGGTGGCAAAGTCCTATTGTGGCAAAACAGCCCAGGGGTCAAGTGACTGAGGGACAACATGACCAGGCAAAGGGAACAATACAGACAGAAGATTCCAACATTAGACTCCTATTTTGGGGACAAAAGGAGCAAAGTATGGAACAATAGGAAGACAGTGAAGTCAGAACTCCAACACCAAAAGCTTCAAAGGAAAATACGAGCTGATTACAGGCCATAGAGGACCTTAAGAAGCAGGTAAGAGAAGGGGAGGAAAAACTTGGAAGAGAAATGAGAACAATGCAAGAAAATTACGAAATGAGAGTCAACAGCCTGACTGAGGAAAATAATACCTTAAAAAATAGGCTAAGTAAAATGGCAAAAGAGGCTCAAAAAGGCAATGAGGAAAAGAATGCCTTAAAAATCCATATATGCCACATGGAAAAAGAATCTCAAATGCTCAATGAGGAGAATCATTGCTCCACAATTATATTGGAGAAAATGGAAGCTAACAACTTTATGGGAAATTAAGATGCTGTTAAACAGATTCAAACGAATGAAAGAATAGAAGGCGATGTGAAATATCTCATGGGAAAAACAACTGACCTGGAAAATAGATCCAGGAGAAATAATTTAAAAATTATTGGACTACCTGACAGTCATGATTAAAAAAACCTAGAAATCATTCTCCAGGAAGATCTCAAAGAAAACTGCCCTGATGTTTTAGAACCAGAGGGCAAAATAGAGGTTGAAAGAATCCACCAATGACCTCCTGAAAAAGATCCCAAATATAAAACTCCTAGGAACATTATAGCCAGGTTCTGGAATTCCCAGATTAAGGAGAGAATAATACAAGCTGCCAGGAAGAAACTGTTTGAATATTGTGGAAAAACAATCAGGATAACCCAAGATCTGGCAGCTTCTACACTGAGGGATTGAAGGGCTTTGAATATGATATTCTGGAGGGCAAAGGAGCTGGGATTAAAACCAAGAGTCACCTACCCAGCAAAACTGAGTATCATGTTTCAGGGGAAAATATGTTCATTCTGTGGAATAGAGGACTCTCAAGCATTCTTGCTGAAAAAACCAGAGTTGAATAAAAAATTTGACATTCAGTTACAAGAAGCAAGAGAATCATGAGAAGGTAAAAAGGGAAAAGAAATCATAAGGAACTTAACAAAGTTGAACTATTAACATTCCTACATGGAAAAACAATAATTGTAATTTATGAAACTTTTCTCAATAGTTGAAGGGAATGGAAACATATGTGTGTGTCTATATTTGAGGGATATATGGGCATATGAATGCATATGTGAATGTGTGTATATATGTCTACAGGTATGCATAGATAGAGGGCCCAGGACCAATTTAAAAAGAAGGGATGATACTTAAAAGATGAAATTAAGAGGTGATAGAGGAATATAATGAGAGGAGATGGGGAGAGAGAATGGGTTAAACTATCTCATATGGAAGAGGCAAGGGAAAATGATTACAATGGAGGGGAAGAATAGGAAGGCAAAAGGGAATGGGTCAACCCTATTCCCACTGAATTTGGCTTGAGGAGGGAATGAAATACACACCAAATAGGGGATCTCACCCTCCAGGAGAATAGGGGGGGAAGGAGATGAGAGGGGGAATGATGGAAGGGAGGGCACACTGGGGGGGTAAAAGGTGGAAGCACCCGCTACTGAAAAGCCAAGCTGGCTTCAAAGGATCAAAGTAGAGGATAGAAGAAGTGATAGCTGAGATAGGAGGGAAGGAAATATAGTCAGTCTTTTACAACATATCTACTATGTTATTGTTTTGCATTAGCAACACATGTACAACCTATATTGAACTGCTTATCTTCCTAGCAAGGGTGGGTGACAAGGGAGGAAGGGAATGAATCTGGAATTCAAAGTTTTAAAATCAAATATTCAAATACACACACACATATGCTATTATTAATACTACTTTACATGTAATTGGGAAAGAAGATATACAGTCACTGGGGCATAGAGATCCACTGGAAATGTTGAAAGATATGTGGGAGAAAATGTGGACAAGAGCAGATTGGAGGAGGGGATGTCCTGTGGGACTGCTATTTTGGGGTGTTGGGTAGGGGAAAAATGGGGAGAAAATTTGCAACTCAAAATCTGTCAGAAATGAATGATGTAAATCAGAAGTTAATAAAGCATTTGAAAAAAAAAGAATGGATGGGTCAAACAAGAAATTATAGAAACAATCAGTAATTTCATTCAAGAGAGTGATAATAATGAGACAATACAGCACAATTTGTGGAATGCAGCAAAGGCAGTTCTTAGGGGAAGTTTTATATTACTTAGTGCATACATGATTAAATTAGAGAAACGGGAGTTCAATGAATTGGACTTGCAATTTAAAAACCTAGAAAAATAACAAATTCAAAATCTCCAAATAAATAGTAAATTAGAAATATTGAAAACCAAAGGAGAGATTAATAAAATTGAAATTAAGAAAACTATTGAATTAATAAATAAAACTAAGAGGTGGTTTTATGAAAAAAAACAATAAAATTGATAGATCATTAGTCAATATGGTAAAAAAAAGAAAGAAGAAAACCAAATTATGAGTATCAAAAATGAAAAGGGTTCATCTACCTACAATTATTTTTCCCAATTTTATGCACATAAATTTGACAATCTTAGGGAAATGAATGAATATTTACTAAAATACAAGTTGCCCAGATTAACTGAAGGGGAAGTGAATTACTTAAATAACCCCAACACAGAAAAACAAATTGAACAAGCCATCAGTCAACTAACTCCCTAGGAAAAAAATCTCCTGGGCCAGATGGATTTACTATTGAATTCTATCAAACATTTAAAGAACAATTGCCTGCAATATTCTGCAAACTATTTGGGAAAATTTGTGAAGAAGCAGTCCTACCAAATTTTTTTTATGACACAATAATGGCACTGATACCTAAATCAGGAAGAGATAAAACAGAGAAAGAAAATTACAGACAAATCTCCCTCATGAATATAGATGCAAAACTTCTAAATAAAATACTAGCAAAAAGACTACAGCAACTTATCTCAAGAATTATACAATTTGATCACATAGGATTTATTCCAGGAATGCAAGGATGGTTTAATATTAGGAAAACCATCAGTATAATTCATCATATCAACAAAAAAAAAAAAACTAGCAGAAACCACATGATCATCTCAATAGATGCAAAAAAAATGCTTTTGACAAAATTCAACATCCATTTATATGAAAAACATTAGAAAGTATAGGAATAAGTGGAGCCTTCCTTAAAATAATAAACAGCATCTATTTAAAGCCAGCAGCAAGTATTATACATAATGGGGAGAGGCTAGAAGCATTTCCCATAAGATTAGTGGTGAAACGAGGGTATCCACTATCACCCCTCTTATTCAATCTGGTACTAGAAATGTTAGCAGTAACAATTAGAGAAGAAAAAGAAATCAGAGGAATCAAATTAGGCAAAGAAGATACCAAGCCATCACTCTTTGCAGATGATATGATGATATACTTAGAGAATCGTAGAGAATCAAGTAAAAGCTACTTGAGACAATAAATAAATTTGGCAAAGTTGCAGGATATAAAATGAACCTACATAAATCCTAAGCATTCCTATATATTTCCAATGAAATTTAACAGCAAGAAATAGAAAGAGAAATTCCATTTATTTACCTGCCAAGACAAACCCAGGACCTATATGGCCACATCTACAAAACACTTTTCACACAAATGAAATCAGATCTAACTAATTGGAAAAATATCAATTTCTCATGGCTGGGTTTAGCTAATATAAGAAAAATGACAATTTTACCTAATTAAATTATATATTTGGTGCCATACCAATTAATTTACCAAAAAACTACTTTATAGAGACAGAAAAAATAGTAATAGTATTCTTTTGGAATGATAAACGGTTCAGAATATCAAGGGAATTAATAAAAAGAAATGCTAGGGAAGGTGGACTAGCTATACCAGATTTCAATCTGTATTATAAAGCAGCAGTCAACAAAACTACTTGGTACTGGCTGAGGAATAGAGGAATGGAATAGATTAGATGGAATAGATTAGGCACACAAGATTCAGAAGTCAATGACTATAGTAATCTATTGTTTGATAAACCCCAAGACCTAGTTTTTGGGATAAGAACTAACTATTTGACAAAACCTTCTGGGAAAACTAGAATATAGTATGGCAGAAAATGGGCATAGACCATTATTTAACACCATATGCCACAATCATGTCTAAATGGGTGCATGACCTAGGTATAAATGTTGATACAGTATGTAGTGTTGGAAAAAAAATAGTTTACCTGTCAGATTTGTGGAGAGGGAAAGACTTTAAGACTAAACAAGAATTAGAGAACATTATGAAATATAAAATGGATAATTTTGACTACATGACGTTGAAAAGCTTCTGTACAAACAAAGCCAATGTAAGCAAGATTAAGAGGGAGGTGGGAAATTGGGAAAGAATCTTTACAACCTATTTCTCTGACAAAGGACTCATTTCTAAAATATACAGAGAATTATGTCAAATTTATAAGAAGGTAGGTCATTCCCCAATTGATAAATGGTCAAAGTATATGAACAGGAAATTTTAAGAGAAAGAAATTAAAGGTATCTATAAGCACATGAAGAAATGTTCTAAAAATCACTGTTGCAAATCACAACAACCCTGAGGTAACACATCTCACCAGTCAGATTGGCTAAGATGACAAAAGAGGAAAATGACAAATTTTGGAGAGGATGTGGACAAATTGGAACACTAATGCATTGCTGGTGGAGTTGTGAACTAATCCAGCCTTTCTAAGAGAGCAAACTGGAATTATGCCCAAAAGGCTATAAATAATTTCATATCCTTTGACCCAGTAATACCACTCCTAGTGTTATATCCCAAATAGATCATAGAAGTTGGAGGAAGACCCATATGTACAAAAATGTTTACAGGAGCTCTTTTTGTGGTGGCAAAGAATTGGAAATTAAGGGGGTGGACATCAATTGGGGCATGGCTTAACAAGTTATGATATATGAATGTTATGGAATACTATTGTGGTATAAGAAACGAGGAGCAGATGGACTTCATGTTTACCTGGAGAGGCTTATATTAGTTGATCCTGAGTGAGAAGAGTAGAACCAGGAGAAAGTTGTACACAATTACAGACACAATGTATGTGTGATGACCAATTTTGATAGACTGGACTCTTTTCAGCAATTCAGTGATATAAGTCAATCCCAAAAGACTCATGATGGAGAGAAATGTGTTTATCCAGAGAAAGAACTAAAAACAACTGAGTTTATATCCAGATGGAAGCAAAATAACTGATATTTTTCCTTTTCTTGTTTGGTTTTATGTCCTCTTTACTATTTTTCATTCCGTGTGATACAATCCTTCTTTATAACCTGACTATTGTATAATGTGAACATATTTACAGATCTTATACTTGACTATATGTCTATGGGGGGGAGAGGACAGGAAGGGGAACAAATTGTGAAACTCAAGGAATTGTGGAATTAAATTCTGTAAACTTAAAGTAAACAAACAAATTAATTTAAAAAATTAAAAAAAATTATTATTATTATTATTATTATTATTATTATTATTTTTATTTTTACATGCAACTGTGAAATAAGATATGCAGTTGCTGGGGTATGGAGACCCATCTTGCCCAACTGAAATGTCAGTGAGGGGATGGGGGAAGATATAAAAGAGAGCAGATTGGGGAGAGGGTATTCAGTGGGATTGCTGTTTTGGGGTGGTGGGTAGGTGAAAGATGGGGAAAAAATTGGTAACTCAAAATTTTGTGGAAATGAATGATGCAAACTAAAAATAAATGTAAAAAAATAAAAAAGGTCTAGAAAGGTTGGGTAGAACCACGTTGTGGAGGACTTTGGCAAAGGAATGTCAATTTTATAAGCTAGGTAAAAGAGATTGATTGAAGATTTTGGAGCTTAGGTGTGTCATGACCAGATGGATGCATAAGGGAGATTATTCTGGCAATAGTCTAAAGAATAAATTCTAGGGGGAATAGATTGGTAGTGGGAAAACTGGTGAAGATTTTATTGTAATGTTTTTGATAGAAAATAATGTGGGCCTGTATTAGGGCAGTGGTAGTAGAAAGAGATATGTAGAGTGTTATATATTTCAGTTTGAATATTTGGGTTTTGGGGGTTAAATTTATTTTGTTGTTGGAAAACTCCTATGTTTGCTTCTCCAGCAATAAAGATTCACAACACATCAATAAGATTTTTTAAAAATATATATGTTTACATGTAAATTGAAATTGTATAAAATCCTATTAAGTGTGGAAAAAAGAAACAGTAAGAAAGGACAAAAATGATGGAGAGAGTTGAAATACTAAATATATATATATATATATATATATATATATATCAGTTATACCAAGACTTCACCAGTTCTGTGTTTGCATGACTTCTCTGAATTCACACAGTTCTTGTATTGGTCATTCAAAAATTCACTGCTTGCCTCCTAGGCTATCACATCTCCTCACTAGCCAATGGGTCCAATTGTTATCTGAATGCAAAGCATGCTTATAACACAACTCCTCATTTGATAATATGGAAGAGTCTACTTCTGGAGGCATTCTTGTTTGTAATGAAAATGCATTGGAGAGACATTGAATCATGCGTATATATCATGTAACTGATCCCAACGTGCTTATTTTGTGATGGAGGAGAGTTTAAATTGTGTAACAAGAATTAGCAGTGAATTCAAAATAAACTAGGTAACCAGAGTTTTTCACTTCTGTGCAACTAGTCATATTCGTGTGTGATAATTCTGTTTAGTGGAGACTAATAGTGGATGAACAACACCAAAATTGGATCTTTAATCAATAGAATCATTGTTTAAAAAATAAACTCCAACCTCTCTTAGAACCATGAGGGAGGAATATAGCATTACATATACGTGTATGTATCTTTATATGTCTCTCTCTCTCTCTCTCTCTCTCTCTCTCTCTCTCTTCCCTTCCTCTCTCTTTCTCTCTCTCTCTCTCTCTCTCTCTCTCTCTCTCTCTCTCTTTCTCTCTCTCTCTTTCTCCTCACTCTCTCTCTCTATTTATCATCTTTTCTCATATATATATTTATCATATAATATATATATATTCAGACTCTCTCTCTCTATTTATCATATTATCTCATATATATATTTATCATATAATATATATATATTGAGAGAGACATATACATATATAAACACACACAAACAATATAGTTTTCTTTCAAAATCTTCCTTATATTCTTGTAAAGACCAACAGTAGCTCCTCTGCACCCTCTTTTGTCGGTTCTTCCATGATTCCCCCTCTTTCTTTGCTAATTATGTGGCTGGTTTCTTATTCACTTTCAATCTCCTCCATTAAGACTTGAGTGCAACCCTGTCAATTAAGTCTAACCACATCAATTCAGGATAACATCCTATGGAGTTGAGGGTTAGAATTCTAGGAAATTTTGATGATGTTTCTGTCCTGACAATAAAGTGTCCATCCATAAGTCACCAGTTAAGTTATAGTTATTTATATAATACACAAATTATGTAAAGTGTTTTACCTTTATATCTATTTATAAATTATAAACAAGGACTATTACATTAACATTATGTATCATACACAAAACAACAATTAAATGTTGAGAAAAAAGGAAATTACTCTTTAAAAATTCATTTCATTATTCAAAAACCTTTACATTTTCCCCAATATATAACTTATTCAATATTATTCTAGTGGGAGCAAAGTTATTTATATGCTTCATTATTTTTGAAATTTTCCATATTCCATTTTCTTCTGCTATGGAACCTCTAGAGTTACTATAGTCAATACCAACTCAACAGTCATACTTAGCCATAATGATACAAGGAGGTTTGAAGGCTTTGGACCAATGACACACCATCTAAATGAAGGCTTTCAATCTAATTTGGCAATTAAGATTGAGTATTCCATTCTTTTTCCTCTAAAAATAAAAGCAAAAAGAGCTAAGCAGGACATTAAAATCTATCCCCTTCAATTATGTTTTCCTTTCATTTGCTGCCTTTCTCTATATTTCCTCTATGGTTCTCCTTTACTACTATTCTCATATTAGAAGACTTCAACATATATGGTGAGTCTCTTTCAAATTATTCATTTCCTCATCCTAATCATTTCCCACATGCTACACCTCCACCTCACCTCAGCCACTCTAAAGATGGTCAGATCTTTGATTTTGCTATCACCCACAAATGTACAACCTCTATGTTCAAGGATTCTGAAACCCCCTTATCCAATCAAAACCTATTGGTTCTTCACCTCTATCTCTGCCCCACTTCATATAACCCTACTCTTCCACTGCACTATAACCTCCAATCCTTTGACCCCTCAATTCTCTCCCATAACTGATTTCCTTCTCCTCTTTTTTACTCACTTTTACTTCATGGGTGAACCAATTGAGTTTTATACTACCATCCTCTCTTGAATCTCTAGTTTATCATATCACTAATTATACCCTGTCAAACCTTAGCCCACCATTTATTTGCTGCCTTTGTTCCTATACACATGATGCTATGTAAATATGCAGAAAAATCATGCAAATATTCTGATGGGTTCCACAACAAATTCATATCACACAAATGCAATTGGGCTTCACTGCTACTTGACAATTCTATTCTCCTTCCTTTATCAATTCACCAAAGCTCTACACAGAATTTCTTCTAAACCATTTCATCTTGATACTATGGATCCCTTTCTCCTACCCTACTAGCTGAGATCTTTGCCTCATATTTTACAGAAAAAGATTGAGGATATTCAGTGTTAGCCCTCTCATCCCCCCTCTTCTTCTTTCCTTACCAATCAGATGCCTTCAACCACTAGGTCTTCTTTTACCACTGTTTCATATGATGAATTGGTCTTATTCCCTACCAAGGCTGACCCCATTACTTGTTCTAATTATCCAATTCTATCCCATCTCTGGCAACCAATTTTCCCTCTTCCATCACCACTGTATCACTGATTTTCAGTGTCTCTGACCTACACACATGGCCACGTCTCTTCCACCCAAAAATAAAAGTAAAAATAGAAAAAGACAACAGCACTTTACTTTGTTTTCCATCCTTGTAACAATTATTGTATACCTCTTCTAATTTTAACTGAATTCTTCCCAAAAAATCTACAATAGGTGCCCCCACTTTCACTGATTACTTAATGACCAAATCCAATAGTCTTTTCTTCTATTTTTATTATGTTTTTAATTTATTTTTTCACATTTTAAAAATGAATTTCAAACTCCCCCTCATTGATAAGGAAAGAGCTATCATATTAATTATTCATGTGAAATCATGCAAATTATATTTCCATGTTAGCCATGGTGCAATAAAACACGGAAAATTGGTGAAAAAATTATATATCAATTTGTACTCAAAATTAATTGGTTTTCCATCTAGAAATCAAAAGCATTTTTCACCATAAGTCCTTCAAATTATCTTGGATAATTGTATTGCTGAGAATTGGTGTCTTTTACAGTTGATTATCATTACCATATTGTTGTTACTGTATAAAATTATCTCATGGTTCTGTTATTGATTCTGTATCAGTTCACATAAGACTTCTCAGACTTTTGTGAAAACATTCTGATCATCATCTCTTATAGCATAATAGATTCCATCACAATGATATACCATGACTTGTTCAGCCACACCCCAGTTGATGGGCATCCCCTCAACTTACTATTATTTATAATCACAAACTATATTTTTTATAGTTTCTTTTTCTTTTCTTTTTTAAGATATGGAGCTAGTAGTGGTATTGGTGGCTCAAGAGTTATGCATAATTTTATAGCCCTTTGGCAATAGTTCCAAGTTTTTTTTCACCAGACTGGTTGTACCAGTTCACAACTTCACCAACACTAACATAGTGCAATTGTTTTTCCATATCCCCTCTAGCATTTGTTATTTTCCTTTATTAATTTAACCCCAGTGGTCTTTTGTCAATCCATATTCTTCTTGACCTGTCTGAAGCCTTTGATGCTGTTCACCCTTTTTTCATTCCAGATTTTTAGGACACCTATGCATTTGATTATTCCTTCTCAGTCTTTTCCTTTGGACACTCATATTTGTCAGACCTTATAAGCATAGGTGTCCCTCAGGGTTCTTTCCTGGGTTATTTTTTTTTCTTCTTCCTCTGTCCTACTTCACTTGCTGATCTCATTAGCTCCCATGGATTTAGTTACCATCTCTATGATGATGATTTTCAAATCTACCCATCCTTCCTTAGTGTCTCTGATGATGTTCAATCTCCCACCTCCAAATTCTTCTCAGTTATCTCAAAATGTTTGTTTAGTTGACATCTTAAGCTTAATCCTATCAAAAGAGAATCATTACCTTTCCCTCTAATTCCTTCTGTCATCCTACATTCCATTTTACCATAGAGAACAATGCCATCCTCTCAGTCCTTCACAACCGAGGAGTCATACTTAAATCATCAATATCTGTCACCTTACCTCATATCTAATCTATTGCCCAGGACTGCCAATTTTATATATGCCACATCTCTCAAATATGCTCCCTTTTCACCTCTGCCAGTACCACTTATGATAAAGGTGATCATAGCTTCATGCCTGGATTATTACAAAAGTCTAATAATGTGTCTACCTTCCTTAAGCTTTGCTCCATTCCAATCCATCTTCCATTCACCTGCCAAAGTGATTTCCTAAAATTCAGGTCTGACCTTGTCACTCCCCTACTTAGTAAACTTAAGTGACTCCCTATTTCATTGTTTATCATGACTTGAATGCACTGTCTTCTTGTATTAGCATCTCATAACATCTAGCCTCCTTTAACACTCAGCTAAAGTACTACTTTATACAAAAGCACTTTTCTAATCTTCCCATATTCTAATTTCTTCTTCTAAAATATTTATGTTTTATGTAAAAATGCTTAATTATTTGTTATCTCCCATCTAAATATAGTCTTTTTGTTTTTGTAGCCCAATTGCTCACCATAGTGTTTTAGCATATAGTAGATGATTGAGAAGTGCTTTCAGATTCATTATCATCTTCCATCAGTCATCTGAGCCAGGATTCCTGGTCAAGCTCTTTCTAGAAGATACTTAATGCACTCCATGGCCTTGTATGCCATACCTTTGTTTTCACCACATCTCTGCTATACCTTCACTCAGCCTATATGTCTCTTTAGTCCAGCAATTCTTGGTTCCTTTGTTGGAGGGAGAGGGTTAAAGAAAAACTTCCCTGCTACCTTGCTTGGACTCCCTCCATAACTTCACCATTGCCAGTTACTCTAGCTCCAGCCCTAGATGCCTTTTCAATGCTGCCTCAACCTCATTGTCCTCTGTCTCTTATAGCATCTGTGTTACCTATCCCTAAATCCAGGAAATTCTAGTTAGGTGGAGTGCTACTCTTCTGACCAGTTCCTCCTTCTTATTCAGCCTATATCTTTCGTAACTTCCACTGAAGCCTAACCCGTTGAGAGGCTAAACAAAATATAGAATAAGCAGTTAGCCTCATTGTAGCAGCAATTACTCAGGTAGAAGTCATTTCCTCATTGATCATGGACCTACAGTTCACATTTTCTAACCAAGCCCCTACTAACCAATTCATGAATCCCCTAGATATTGTGACTCCCACTTTGGAGGTCAGTACCCCAGACTTGAGGGTGACAGTATTTGTAAATCTTGCTTCTAGAATGAGTGATATTAACTTTTATACCTCTTTAGTCCCTGTCCCATTTTGAATACTCATGGTGTCTGAACCACTGCAACTTTGTCCAGGAATATGACAACATTAGAATACTGAAACATTTGATAATAACATAGTTATAGCTGAAATTCATCACCTCTACTACTAGTAATTACATTTTTTTTTGCTTTTTGGAGGGCTATTGGGGTTAAGTGACTTGCCCAAGGTCACATGGCTAGTTTTTGTGTTAACTGTCTGAGGCCAGATTTGAACTCAGGTCCTCCTGACTCCAGGGCCAGTGCTACATTCACTGCTCCCCCTAGGCACTCCATAGTTACATTTTGATTCTTCTATTTCTTAGACCTCATTAGCATGCTTCATGCAGCACTCTTAATCAGTGTCAGATAGTTGGGCAATTTGTTGTTATCTGGTTATTCTGTGTGCCCAGTCTTGGTGCCCCAAATAGACTGTAAACCAACTTTTTGAATAGGGATGTCAAAGTTTTATATATATATGTGTGTGTGTGTGTGTGTGTGTGTGTGTGTGTTTGTGTGTGTGTGTATGTGTATATATGTGTGTGTGTGTATATATATATATATATATATATACATATATATATATATATACAGCCAAAATTCATTAAGCATCTGTCATGTGAAAAGCACATTATCAAACCAAGAATTTGTTGTTACCAAAGGTCAAAGGATTTGAACAGGCAGTTCTCAGAGGAAGAAATTAAAGATATCTAGAAACATATGAAAAATTCTCTAAATCACTATCAATTAGAGAAATACAAATCAAAACAGCTCTCATTCATCACATTGGCTAAGATGACAAAATAGGAAATACTCATGATGGAAAGGATATTCACATTCAGAGAAAAGAATTTTGGAATTTTTTTATTTATTTATGTTTATTTAAAGTTTTACTTTGTTTTTGCTTTTTGGAGGGGGGAGGGCAGGGCAATTGGGGTTAAGTGACTTGCCAAAGGTCACATGGCTAATTTGAGGCAAGATTTGAACTCAGGTCCTCCTGATTCCAGGGCCTGTACTCTATTCACTGTGCCACCTAGCTGCCGCATGGAGTTTGAATGTAGATTGAAGGAAACTACTTGCCCTCTCTTTTGTGTTTAGTTTTATTTTGTTCCTTCTTTCTTGTTGTTCACTCCATTGGTTATAATTCTTCTTTACAACCTGACTAATGCTTTCTGTGAAGGTATTTGTAAATCCTATATTGGATTTCATGCTGCCATGGGAGAGGAAGGGAGAAGGAAAGGAGGGAGAGAAAATTTGGAACTCAAGGGATTGTGGAACTGAATGGTGTAAACTAAAAGTAGGTAAACAAGTTTAGTAAAATAAAATAGAAAAAAAAAGGATTTGTTGTTATTAGGTTATTTTTAGTTATGGCCAACACTTTGCTACCCAATGTGGGCTTTTCACATCAAAAATATTGAAATGATTTCCTTCTCTAGCTCATTTTATAGATGAGGAAACTGAAAAGATGGTTAAGTGACTTGCCCAGGATCACACAGCTAGTAATTTGAACAGAGGTCTTCTTGATTCTGGGCCTGGTGTTCTCTCCACTGCAACAACTAGATGACTAAGTCAAGAATAAAAACCATATAGAAAAAAAGATACTATCCTTTTTTCCAGAAAGAGCTCACAGATAACTAAAATATAAAATAAAATTGCTGTATGGTTAGGGAGGATATAGTAAAATTTCAAGACAGTTAAGATGAACAAGAGGTTGTTTCTAGCTGGGGAATTCAGGTAGATTTTAAGGAGAAAATTACATCTTATCCCTATGATCCTGGAAGTATGATAAAGACATGTTTAACACAGAGCCAAGCATATTTAGATAAGCAGGTAGAGACAGAATTAGACAGAAAGGCATGCCACACATTTCCCAAAGAGAATCTGGAACCATTTTGATACCATCTTATTTAAGGACTGAATGTCCAACATATTTCTGATCCCATTATTTATAAGTTCAAAGCAAAATAGAAAAAAAAGACTATAAAGTGATTTTGAGTTTGAATTACTCCATAGGAGTTCAATTTTCTTCAAGCTTCCAAAAAATGAAAAAGTAAAAGTCTATTACATATAATCATAGGCATACATACACAAATAAACATGTGTATGTATGTGTGTGAGCACCCTGCATAACTTCAACAAAACTGAAATTGAGTGTTTTATTATTGGATAAAGAAAAGGAATGAGGGGAAAGCTCCATATTTAAAAATGAAAACAGATGAAAAATTAAATATATTTAGTTATACCAAAATGTCCATATAATATACAGACTTCATTATTTACCTCTTGATAGAAACACTCTGAAAAAATACACACATACTTAAATATATACACACATATATCCATGTATAGTATTTTAAAAGAGTCACAATGTACTTTCAAATTCATTGTCAAGCCTTCATGGATCTAGAAAAAGTTTATCTTTAAAAATACAGACATTGGGGAAAGATATATTGGACTAGAATTCCAATTTTTTCTTGTAAAAAACATAAGCAAGAAAATGAAAATCGATTGGCTCAAACATAAGTAATGAAATTTTTTTGGGGGGGCAGGGGGATATATAAAGATAGTTTTAGGATCTGTCTGTTGCCTCACCTACAGTTCTTTTCCCCTGGTACAGGAATAGTTGCCAGATTTTGCATCCTGCCAGCCCAGTAATGGATTCCTCTTCCAGACTCCATTGCTCTCCTGACTTTAGCTCTGAGGATTGAATGGAATAAACATGATAGAAAACAGAGTTTGTGCTCATTGGTCATGCATTTACACAGTGATTGACTCAGGTCCTTCTATTCCTACTCCATGAATTCTTCATCATGAACTTGTCACCACATATACAAATTAAAAAAAAAAAAAACGTTAACAACCTCAGAAGAAACAATTCATTGAGGAAGCAGGGACTTCAAAATGTTTCTAAGTTTGGCCTTATATCAGCTCAGACTTCAATCAGAAAGCTTCTACCAATAATGGAACTTTGTGGTGGCAAGTTCGTGATGAAGAATTCGGAGTCGGAATAGAAGGGCATCCCTTCTCTTTTTGTCTAGGGGGGAAAAATCTTAATCCTCATGTTGATGCCTTTCCTTTTCTCTCTTCTTTATCCACCATTCTTGGCCCTGATACTAAATAGCCTTATTTTAGATGTGGTGCCACATTTTTTTCAAGGGAAAGGGAGAGAGTGCAGCATAGCCAAGCACATCAATACTACTAGAAACTATCCAAAACAGGACCTACCTGTGTCCTTGCATTATGTCTTTCTAGTGTTTCTGCCTGTAAGAACATATTTTGAAGTCATCTTTCCTTAACTCTTTTGAATAATGAAGTTGCATTTATCATTATGCTCTAAAGTGTCATGCTCACTTTATCGATAGCAACATTAGTCATGATGGATAGATGGCTTCCTAATGTCTTTTTTTTTACTGTCATATTTCTCAGGTGGAAAATGATAGCTGGAACCTTAATATTATTTGTTAATTAAATTAAGCTTAGCATTTGAGATTAATTAGTAGACCTCACTGCTATGATTCCCACTATACTATCAGTTATCATCATAAATCTCTGACAGTTTAAGGAACTTTAGAGGTTATTTAGCCTACATCCCACCATTTTTATTCAATTCATTTCAGTTCTCATTTATTAGGCAACCTACTTTGTGCCAGGAATTTGCCAGGTAGTGTGGAATAGTAGAGAGATCCTTTAGAATCAGAAAGAAGTGAGTGCAAGTCAAATATCTGATGTATTTTGCATATGAGACACTGAGAGTAACTTAACCTCAGTTTCTCAGGAAACTTTCTAGGGCATTGAGTAAGAAAATTTGCACTGGTCATGGGAGTATTGGTTGTATTTGTTGTTGGAATTCTCTGCATTAATGAAATCACAAATACAGAATTTTTTAAAGTGTCAGGAAGAGAAAAAACAAACAAACAAAAATATCCTTGTTCTCCAAGGATTACATTGTCCTGGAAATGGGCAGAAGTAGTATTTGTGGGAGGGGGAGCTGTTAGAAAGACCTTATTCACTGGATAATTGTTAGTTTCCTCATTCTATAGCTGAAGAAATGGAGTCCCACGAAAATGAGCTAATATGCCCGAGGTCATACAGGGAGTTGATGGGGAAATGTAACAAGAAACATTTTTTTTTCCTTTTAGCCCTATCTCCTTCTCTACAGCCTCTGATAAAGAGTCTGTCCTTCTTTTTCGGAGCCCTCTATGTCTCCTTCATCCCATTTTCTCATGTATTTTACAGTAGATTGCCTCCACTATCATTGCCATTCTTTCTTTTAATTTCAATCTTTCCTTATCTACTAGTTCTTTCTTTGTAGATTAAACACATTTATGCCTCTTCAATATTGATAAAAGAAAAAGAAGAAGAAACAACATCTTCACTCAATTATTTTATCTTGGCTATTTAATGATCTAGACCTCTCTTCCTCTTTTTTTACTGTTTTGCTTGATGTCTCAGTGATATCTGAGAGAAATTATTATTTCTCTCAAGATATTAATAACTAATAATTGAATGAGAACCAAGGCCTTTCCTGCTTTCTAATTCCTCATCCAGAAATCAATGGGTATGGGAAATTTTTCTCAAAGATTTACCCAGCCAAGATGGATGAGATGTAATCAAAGCCAAAAAAAATCTAAATTTTGGCTAATCAATGCATTCCTGTTCATTGTTTGCTCAGGCAGGCTTGGAAAATGTGGATCCTCCTTTTTGCCAGAAAAGTGATATGGTAATTGATAAGTCTTTTTGACCAAGATTTGGATGATTCAAGTCACTTACTCCCAAGACAATCATTGCAATATTCATTAATTCATTATTTGTTAACCAATCAGAGTTGACTGCCATCCTCAGGGACACCTACTCTTCCAAGAACATATAAACTATAAGCCCACCACCATAATGTGTCTTTTGGGTTTGAGAGGAACATTAACCTCATTTTACTAATAAACATGAAGGTATTAACAAAATTATTATATTACTTGGAACCTGTGTTTCTCAAACCTTTTAAATAACACATTCCCTTTCTTCTCCCCTCACTTCCCTTCTATATCTTTTAACTGGGAGCCTGGCTGTTTACTTTATAATTCAAATGAAACTGCTCTCTCCAAAGTTAGCAGTAACTTTACCCAAATCTAATGACGTTTTCTAGATCCTCAGCCTTTTTGATGTCTATAGAGCATTGGAAATTATCAATCACAGGAAACTCTCTTCTCTTAGAATTTGTGACATTGTTCATTCAATATATCTAATCACTCCTTGGTCTCCTTAGATCAGTTTTGTTCAACCATTAGGCTCTATTTTGCCATAATTTCCTTTTGCTCTCTTTACTATCTCTCTTGGTAATCTCATCAGCTTCCACCAGTCCAATTATCTCGTCTTTTCAGATGATTCCAGACCTATATGTACATTTCTAATATCCCTTGAAATGTAGTCATGAGTCATCAATTTCTTCTTGAATATTTCAGCTTGTGTAATCCAAAGGCATCCTCAAATTCACCATTTCCAAAACAGAATTTATGTTCTTTAGGCCAAAACACTCACTTCTTCATTATTACTTTAGAAGGCATTACCATCTTTCCAGTCATTCCAGCTCAAAATTTCAGAATAATCCTTCTCAAATTCTCAATCTCACCCTAAATTTTCTGTTACTTGCCAAATCTTGCTATTTTTACTTTTCACAGCATCTTTCATATACAAATCTACACATATACATATAAATGTATGGATGCATGTCACATATGCATATATATGTATATTTTTCTGTCTGCCTCTATCTATCTATCTATCTATCTATCTATCTATCTATCTATCTATCTATCTATCTATCTATCTATCT
>NW_027185712.1:4384325-4390128 GCF_028583685.1 Petaurus breviceps papuanus
TCTATCTATCTATCTATCTATCTATCTATCTATCTATCTATCTATCTGTCTCCCTTCTTTCTACTCTCATAGCCACTACCTATTTCAGATTCTCATCACCTGTTTCCTGGACTAATGAAATACCTTTCTTATTAATTTGTTTGCCTCAACTCTCTCCTCATTTCTATTCATCCTTCACAGAGCAGATGAAGAGATTTCCCTAAAATATGGTTCTACCCATGACACCTTGATATTCAGTAAACTTCACTGTCTTTCTATTACCTCTAGATTCAAATTTAAAATCATTTGCTTTGCACTTAATATCTTTACAATCTGACCACATTTTTTCCTCTCCTGTCTTCTTATACTTCATTCCCTTCTGCATATTCTATGATCCAGCTGTCCAGCCTACTGACTCTTCCTTTAATATCATACTAAGTCTCTTAATTCCATGCGTGCTGCCCCCTCCATGCCTAAAATTATTTTTATTTAAATACCTACTTTCTCTAAGACTCAGTCAAAATGTCTCCCTCTAAGAGCTCTTTCCTGATCTCTCCCAGCTGTTCATGTCTTTCTTCTTGGGAATTTTATATTTTTGCTCTATGCCTTTTGTATGTACTTAGTTGTAAATAATTTTGCCTTCTTTAGAATGTGAGTTCCTTGAGGGCAGTGTTTTTTTTTTTTTTGAGGGCAGATTTTGCATATATATATATTCATATATCCCTAGTGGCTAACAGTGCAAATCACACATTAAGCATTTGCTCCTTCCACCACACTATCCTGTAATTCATAGGATCTAGAGGAATTATTTTTCTAATTTTCCATGGAACACAAAAATTCTAATGCAATTCAATAATAGACAAGTTTCTCAAATGCATGGTGAGATAGAAAACAATAATTATTTAAATAAATTCCTAATGATTAATACAGGAAAAAATATCAAAGTTAATTTTATTCTTTTCACACAAAAAGCACAAGGCATATACATGCATATCAGTTCACATGCATACATATAAACGTGTACATAGATGCACATAAACATAAATACATATATGTCTACACACATTTGTAAATGTCTGTATGTACATGCATATTTATTTATTCAAGCATTGTATATTTAGATAAATTTTTGTATGCATGTGTATATTCTTCTATAGGGCCTATTCTAGAAAAATAGTGAGGTTAGACCTCTTTTTTTCTCTTCTCTCTCTCTATTGTACCCCTCTGTTTCACATTCTCACACATTCTAATCTTTCTTCCTTTCACAATTCCTTTCCTTTCTTTCTTTCAGGAGAGTCTTATATGCATCATTTACACCTAAATATGAATGTAAGTTGCTGTTTCAGTTCTCCTGGTAGAGGGGTGGTGGTGTTACATTTTCAGCCTATGTCCTTATTGTGGAAGATAAACCTTTGATCCTACTAAAGAAAATCCAACAAAACCAATAAAAATAGATATATACATATAAACACACTATACATAGACAATATATTTAAAAAATGTATATGTAGGTAGGACTATGTTATATATGTGTCTATACATAAACACACACATAAACATATACCATCACCTGTGTATGTGTATATACATACATTAATATGTATGTTTATGCAGTATGTGTGTGTGTGCAGAGAGAGACAGAAAGATAGACAGTCTCTGCTTTGCTCTATTCTTATTCTTCCTTGTTCCAGACAAGAACAGGAGAGGAGAAGAAGAATGGAAATTAACAAATATTGATGGAAAAAACACTATCAGTAAAAAATTTGTATTTTAAATTGTTTTTATTGTTTAATAAGTGCAATTTCTTTACTTTTAGGTACTTTCATAAGTAGACATAAAAGCTAAATTAAATGTCAGCAAGTATGGGTTATATGGGATATGGTTTAATCAATAAATAAGAATTATAACTAATAAATGCTTCTAATGTTTAAATGTGTTTTCTATAAATAAAATAAACATTACCACTATAGTCTTATTTGAACCTCTAATTTGCTTAACACATCTCTTTTCATATATAACATACTTATTATATGTATGGGGTGTGCCCAAAGTCTTTCATACTCTTCTAAGATTAAATGGGCTAAAATGACATTAAGAATTTGGGAACATCCTCTGTTGAAGGCCAAGCTCAACCCTTATCTGATTTAGGTCAAAGTCAAAATGATAGAAAAATCTTATAAAATATAGAGACAGTTTGATGTAGTGAGAAGATAATCAGATTGGGAGACAGGAAGACCTAGGTTCTCATACAAGTCTGCCATTAAATATGTGACCTTTAGCAAGAAAATAAACTCACTGGGAGGGCATTACATAGACTTCATTGTAGCCCATATATGGATAAGAATACTTTTAGATTTATAAGTTTAAGAAGTGAGAATTTTGATAGTAAAAGTTTGTAAAATGGGAGTAGAAGAATGACATTCCCGCAGCTCCGGCTTCCACCCTCCCCAATCCATGTAAAAAGGGGACTCTAAACAAACTTTGGAGCTGCAGAACCCACAAAATGACACAGAGAAACTAACCTCCCACTGAGAACAGCCTGGCAGGCCGGCAGGAATCAGCCAGCACAGCGCTCTGGGAGCCCAGCCCAGCCCCACACTGAGGCTTTAGCCCCAGGGCAGGCCTGACAAGCCGCCTGCCAGAGGGACTCCAGATCAGCAGCAGCTGTGGCTGTTTCCAGATTTATCAATACATAGATGGGAAGGACAAGGTGAGAGGCCAGGGCAGTCTGCACTTTGGGACCCAGGAAGTGGGAGTGCGTGGCTTTTACCCCCTGAACGAGAAACCACTGAGACGCCAGCACAGCCTGCCAGCGCCACGTGGCGGCTTCAGCTCCTGGCCTTCAGAGTGTAGGGGGACCAAGCACCAGTCTGAGGGGTCATCGCTCTTGCTTTAACCTGCTTGGATCTGGATTGCAGTCTAGGGTGGAGGTCCTGGGGTGTGTGGCCAGCTTGCCAGAGTGTGTGGAGACCTCAGAGAGGGCACCCATCTAATACCTCCGGCAGCTGAGAAAACTCCAGCGTTTGGGATGAAAACTCCCCTGTCTGGTGGCAGAGTTCTACTGTGGCAAAAAGCCCAAAAGTAAAATCATTGAGTGGCAAAATGAGCAGGCAAAGGAAACAAAGCAGACAGAAGATTGCAACGTTACACTCCTATTTTGGGGATAAGAAGGAGCAAGGCGTGGAACAGGAGGAAAACAGTGAAGTCAGAACTCCTGCACCAAAAGCTTCAAAGGAAAATACCAGCTGGTTACAGGCCATAGAGGACCTTAAGAAGCAGATAAGAGAAGTGGAGGAAAATTGGGAAGAGAAATGAGTGCAATGCAAGAAAATTATGAAATGAGAGTCAACAGCCTGACTGAAGAAAATAATACCTTAAAAAACAGACTGACTCAAATGGCAAAGGAGGCTCAAAAAGGCAATGAGGAGAAGAATGCCTTAAAAAGTCGAATTTGCCAGATGGAAAAAGAATCTCAAAAGCTCACTGAGGAGAATCATTGCTTCAGAATTAGATTGGAGCAAATGGAAGCTAATGACTTTATGAGAAATCAAGATGCTGTTAAACAGATCCAAACAAATGAAAGAATAGAAGGCAATGTGAAATATCTCATGGGAAAAACCACTGACCTGGAAAATAGATCCAGGAGAGATAATTTAAAAATTATTGGAGTGCTTGAGAGCCATGACCAAAGTAATAGCCTGGAAAGCATCCTCCAGGAAGTTCTCAAAGAAAACTGCCCTGATGTTTTAGAACCAGAGGGCAAAATAGAGGTTGAAAGAATCCACCGATCACCTCCTGAAAAAGATCCCAAAAAGAAAACTCCTAGGAATATTATAGCCAGGTTCCGGAATTCCCAGATTAAGGAGAGAATATTACAAGCAGCCAGGAAGAAACAATTTGAATATTGTGGAAACACAATCAGGATAACCCAGGATCTGGCAGCTTCTACACTGAGGGATCGAAGGGCCTGGAATGTGATATTCCGGAGGTCAAGGGAGCTGGGATTAAAACCAAGAGTCACCTACCCAGCAAAACTGAGTATCATGTTTCAGGGGAAAATATGGTCATTCAGTGGAATAGAGGACTTTCAAGCATTCTTGCTGAAAAAACCAGAGTTGAATAGAAAATTTGACATTCAGATACCAGAGGCAAGAGAAGCATGAGAAGGTAGACAGGGAAAAGAAATCATAAGGAACTTATCAAAGTTGAACTATTATTTTTGAAGCAATTGGGGTTGAGTGGCTTGTTCAGGGTTGCATGGCCAGTTGTTGTTTCTGGGTGTGGTGCTGAGTGTCTGGGCCCGGATTTGATCCGGGTCGTCCCGGCACTGGAGCCGGTGCTCTTGCTCGCTGAGCCACCTGGCCAAAGTTGAACTATTAACATTCCTACATGGAAAAACAATAATTGTAACCTATGAAACTTTTCTCAGTAGTTGAAGGGATTAGAAATATATATATCTTTATATGAGGGTATGCGGGCATATGAATACATATGTGAATGTGTGTATATACGTTTACAGGTATACATAGATAGAGGGCACGGGACCAATTTAACAGGAAGGGATGATACTTAAAAGGTGAAATTAAGAGGTGAGAGGAATATAATGAGAGGAGATGGGGAAAGACAGAGTGGGGCAAACTATCTCATACAGAAGAGGCAAGGGAAAATGGTTACAATGGAGGGGAAGAATAGGAAGGCAAAAGGGAATGGGTCAACCTTATTCCTATTGAATCTGGCTTGAGAAGGGAGGGAAATACAAACTAAATAGGGGATCTCACCCTCCAGGAGAATAGGGGGGGAAGGGGATGTGAGGGGGGATGATGGAAGGGAGGGCAGGCTGGGGGGGAGGGAAGTTGGAAGCACCCACTTTTGAAAAGGGACAGGATCAAAGTAGAGAATAGAAAAAGTGTGAGGTGGGATAGGAGGGAGGGAAATATAGTCAGTCTTTTACAATACATGTTATGTATACTATGTTTTATATATATATATATATATATATATATATATACATACTATATATACTATGTTATTGTTTTGCATTAGCCACACATTTACAACCTATACTGAACTGCTTGACCCCCCAGTGCGGGTGGGTGGCGGGGGGGGAGGGAATGAATCTGGAATTGAAAGTTTTAAAATCAAATATTCATATATATATATATATATATATATATGTGTGTGTGTGTGTGTGTGTATACTTACTATTATTAATACCATCTTACATGTAATTAAGAAAAAAGATATACAGGCACTGAGGCATAGATATCCACTGGAAAAGTTGAAACGGGTATGGAAGAAAATATGGGAGAGAGCAGATTGGAAGTGGGGATATCCTGTGGGACTGCTGTTTTGGGGGGATGGGTGGGGGAAAAATGGGAAGAAAATTTGTAACTCAAAATCTGGCAGAAATGAATGATGTAAATCAGCAGTTAATAAAGCATTTGAATTATAAAAAATACAAAAAAAGTTTGTAAAACAATGTTTTGTAAGAGTAGAAAAATAAAATAAATGAAATGCTCTGTAAAGGAAAAAGTTCAATGTCCATGTGAGTTATTACAGATAATACTAAAATTTATGACTAAATATATAATTAAAATGTACCACTGAATCTATTACTAAAGTAGGTCTTTATCACATCAAGACACAGTTATAATTTGTCAAACCTTGTAAGGGTTATGGGATTTAAAGATCTCCCATGCCCCATGGACGTGCTGACATAGCTGAGCAAGAGAAAGTGAAAAGCCGAGCTAACGGTCCCGCGGGTGGCAGTTGGTGGTGGTTGCCTTTTTTTTTTTTTTGAGTTAGGACTCCTGCTGAGGACTGC
>NW_027185712.1:4395128-4462783 GCF_028583685.1 Petaurus breviceps papuanus
CCTGACGTATTTTGTGATGGATAATTATATCAGCATATTTGTAATCTGTATAGGCATTGTGAATATGGCATTGCTGATACAAACCTACAAATAATTATTTAATTTCTGTATCTATATTTGATTCTCCTCTGTAGCTAGACTCAAGTCTTCCATTGGACAATGTACCCCTTGAGAGTAAACACTAGATTTTCTCTTTCTTTGTATTGCCAAAGCTTAGCACCATGCCTAGCACTGGGTAAGTGATTAATACATGCATACTGCCTGATCTTCATTGAATTAGTTCCTGAAGGATAATTTTTCAGCTGGATTTTCTCTGAAAGGTAATATGGAAACAAAATCCAGCTTTTTATTTTTAAAGATTAAATATAAATAAAATATGTAATATACTATATAATATATTTGTGTTTATATAAATATAAAAATATAAATATTAAATATAAAAATGCCTATGTAATTCAGAGAACTGGTAATTTATTTTCCTTTTTCTTCAAAACAAGCTAGATAGATATCTAGGCTCTTCCTAATCTTTTTTCTTCTGGCCACAGTATTGTAGTTGGCCTTCAAAAACTCAGAAAACTAGAACATATAATGTTGGAACCCTTAGAAATCTCCCTTATTTTTAGATTAAGCAAAAGAGGGCATGAAAAGGTACATGGAATCCTAGAAACCAAATATGGAAACTATCTTTGAGGTCATTTGGACCAACCTTCCTTTCAGCACCTAGTGCAGTGTCTACCGTAGAGAAGGCAATTGATAAATTCTGATGGAATAACAGTGTAAAAATTCTCTTCATTCAGAGTTCTTAACCTTTTTTGTGTCATAGATGTCTTTTCCAGTCTGGTCAAGCCTAAGGAAACCATGTCATAATTATATGTTTAAATATACAAAAACAAAAGAAAATTACAAAAGAAGATAATTACATTGAAAAACAGTTTATCAAAATTATTTATAAAACTATGTATTCAGACCCCAGGTGAAGAAATCCTGCTCCATAATACCAAACTAAATTTCTACTTTAACAATTCCAAAGGGAGAAAGGGCTTACAATACTTGCCTTAGGGCACATGCAAGGGAGTTCTGGAGTCAGCTCTATCCAATTCTCCACAACTGTTGTTTGTTATTGTGAAAATGTACAGGTTGGAAATCTGGAAATTATAAATCATAGCTTGATTTATTGTTCTGTTGGTTATCTAGTCTTGAGAAACTGATGGAGAAAAATGTAAATTACTCCCATTAAACTTAAAACTATGCCTTACCAGTTGTTAGTGTTTATCAGCACACTATTGACTAATGAGTATAAACCTAATGAGTAGTAAATCTGTGTCTTGGTATAAAATAATCTTTCACATACTCTATCTTACTTCCATTAGCTATAATCAGAATCCTTCTCAGGATTATATTCTTTGGGAATGAGTCACACAGGATGGGTTTCTGATCAGACATTGGGTCATTGGCACTAAGGAAGGTAGGTTGTATTTAGAAGGATTGAACACAAAGAAGAGGGGCATTAGAAGGATGCCAATGATTATTGTGATATAGTGAGAAAATATTGTACTGTCAATCAGGAAACCTAGGTTCAAACCTGGGATCTGTTACTTATTTCAGCCAATTGCTCAGTAAGCATTTATTAAGTACTGACTATGTATCAAGTATGGTGTTAAGTGATGAAGATACAAAAAAAGTGACTGGTCCCTGCTCTCCAGTTGTTGATTAAATTTTCTTGTCATTCCACATCTCTTTCTGTTTTTCAACTTCTCTGTTCTTCTACAACTTGATTCTAAGGCCTTGACTACCACCCTCCTTCTCCCTGCCTCCACCCCCCCCTCCCGCCCCCAGTATGTCATTATTTCCCAGTTATTTCCCAGTATGTCTTATATCCACTGGATATATCCCACCTCTCTTTCTCCTCTCAAACACTTATTGAATCAGTTAAAATTTATAATAAGTGCCTGCCGCCGGATATGAAGCACAGCCCGAGCCGCCCAGCCTCCGCAGCCGCTGCTGCCGCATCCTCTCCTGCTCTCTTCTCGTTTTCCTTCCCCTCCTCAGCAGCCCCCAGTCCCGGCCTTCCTGTGCTGCTGCTTCCCTCAGCCATGCTGCTCTTCTCACTTAATGTAAAATGGGGAAAAGAGAAGTTTGATGGTGTAGAACTGAATACTGACGAACCTCCCATGGCATTCAAAGCTTAGCTTTTTGCACTGACTGGAGTCCAGCCTGCTAGACAGAAATTTATGGTGAAAGGAGGCACTCTGAAGGATGACGATTGGGGAAACCTCAAGATTAAGAGTGGAAAGACTGTTAATGATTGGATAAGCAGATGCTCTGCCTGAGGATCCTGTAGATAGAACAGTTATGTAGAAGACATGACGGAAGAACAGCTAGCATCTGCTATGGAATTGCCATGTGGATTGACAAATCTTGGTAACACTTGTTACATGAATACTACAATTCAGTGTATCCGATCTGTGCCAGAACTCAAAGATGCCCTTAAAAGGTAAGCGGGTGCCTTGCGAGCTTCAGGGGAAATGGCCTCGGCACAGTATATCACTGCAGTCCTTAGAGATTTGTTTGATTCTATGGACAAAACTTCCTCCAGTATCCCACCTATTATTCTACTGCAGTTTTTGCATATGGCTTTCCCACAGTTTGCAGAGAAAGGTGATCAAGGACAATATCTTCAACAGGATGTTAATGAATGTTGGGTACAAATGAAGCCGGTGCTACAACAAAAACTGGAAGCTTTAGAAGGTGATTCTGTTATGGAGACAGATAATGTATCACCTGTTGCAGCAGCCCAAGCACCTTCTAAAAAGAAAAGTTTAATTGATCAATTCTTTGGTGTTCAGTTAGAAACTACCATGAAATGTACAGAGGCTGAAGAAGAGGAAGCCACCAAAGGAAAGGAGAACCAGCTTCAGCTCAGCTGTTTTATAAATCAAGAAGTTAAGTATCTGTTTACAGGACTTCAATTGAGACTTCAGGAAGAAATTACCAAGCAGTCTCCAACATTGCAAAGAAATGCTTTATACACGAAATCTTCCAAGATTAGCTGGCTGCCTGCTTACCTTACTATTCAGATGGTTCGATTTTTTGTGAATGCCAAAGTTCTTAAGGATGGTAAATTTCCTCTTATGTTGGATGTATATGAACTATATACACCAGAACTTCAAGAAAAAAATGGTCTCCTTTTGGTCAAAATTCAAGGATTTAGAAGACAAAAATGTAAATCAACAGCCAAAGACATCTAGCAAAAGTGGTGGTGCACAGAAAGAAGTTAAATATGAGCCATTTTCTTTTCCTAATGATATTGGCTCTAATAAATGTGGTTATTATGATTTACAAGCAGTGCTAACACATCAGGGAAGGTCTAGTTCTTCAGGCCATTATGTATAATGGGTGAAAAGGAAACAAGATGAATGGATTAAGTTTGATGATGATGAGGTCAGCATCATTACACCAGAAGATATCTTGCGATTTTCTGGTGGTGGAGATTGGCACATAGCATATGTTCTATTATATGGGCCTCGCAGAGTTGAAGTAATTGAAGAAGAAACCTCACAATAATCTTCATTTTAGCTGTCTCTGACTAGGTGTGGAATAAATGTTGTTCGTTGATCATTTCTAAACCCCAGAGCTTTAGAAGAAATTTTAGGTGGTTCTGCATTGTTTCCCTTCATGTGGAGCCAAGAGGGTGAAATCAGACTTCAAATTTGTTCCATGTATTAATAAATAAAACTTAAAACAGTATACACAGAACAGAGTTTATCTTTGGATTCTGCTGTCACTATATAAAAGTAGAAAGCAGGAAGACTTTTTTTAAAGGCTTATTTCTTGTGTAATTTAAAAAAAAAATTCTAAATGGAAATGCCTTTCAACCACTACCTTCTGTCCTAGTGTTTTACTTTCTCTTTCTGCCTTTTCCAGTCCAAGATTCAGCAATCCAATATTTATTGCACACCTATTATTCCATCATTTGTTGTTATTCTTTCATGGTTCAAACCACCATTCAATAGCTGGCCATCCTTTTGCATTATCTAACAAAGTTTTGCCAGAAGGTGGAAAGGAGAATGTTGCCCTTGTTGTGTAACTCAGTGCTGCTGCCCATAGCCCATGGAAACCTGGCTACAATCAAGTATTTGTCCAGCCTGACCTGCTGACTCAGTCTGTTCTGTTTCTGGCATTTCATGACTTCAAAATAAATTGTGATCAATAACAGTAAAAAAAATATATAATTTCTTCTTCCCAATCCCCTTGACCCCTTATTCTATCAACTATCTTTTCCTGTCAAGTCTCCGTTTTGGAGTATCCCCAATATCTCCTGACTTTTCTCCTATTCAAATAATGCTAAATGCATATGGAAACAGAATCATGTTGACTATATCTACTATAAGTTTATTCTGTTTAATCATACCTGGACCCTTAATGCAACAAGGTGATCCTTTTTACAACTTCAAATTCCACACTTTTTCACTCCTCAAACTTATTGACACTACTATTCCCCTACACCTTAGCTGAGAACTTTATTTCATTTTTTCACTGTAATAAATGAGGGTGTCCACCCTCTTTTCCTTTCTTTATTTTGTCATTCAAACTTCTTTTACTATGACCTATTTTTATATGAAAGGTTTACCCTTCTCCTTCAGTATTCCATCTTTTCCTACAGTTTGACTCCTGTTTTCCCTACAGATTTACTAATCTTCAATCTGTGTGTGTGCCATTCTTTCTTTGTCTCTTCTGATTCCCAACTACCCACAAATACATCTTCTTCCTTTCTCAAAAATTCCTTATCGGATACCTCCATTCTTGTTATACATTAAGTATCTTTCCTCCCATTTTTACCTAATGGCCTTGAGAAGACCATTTATAACAGATGTTATGACTTCCTCTCATCTTTCTTTTCTTAAAACTCTTCATAGTTTGTCTTCTGATGCATAAACTGAAGCTGATTCCTTAAAAGTTATTAACAATTATTAGCAATCTCTTAATTGCCAAGTATATTAAAGACAATTCCAAAAGACTCATGATGGAAAAAGCTTTCTATAGCCAGTACAAAAGCTATGGAGTCTGAATGTAAATTGAAAAATCCTATTTTCTCTTTTTTTTCTTTCTCATGGTTTTCTCCTTTTGTTCTGATTCTTCTTTCACATGACTAATGTAGAAAATTGTAAATGTATAGTCTATATCAGATTGATCTAGGGTGGTAGAAAGTTGAGAGATGGAGGGTCATGTACATGTATAGCCTATATCAGATTGCATACCATCTTAAGTGAGGGAAAATTTAGAACTCAAAATCTTATAAAAGTAAATACTGAAAACAAAAATAAATTTAATAAAAAAGAAGTAGTAACAGTAGTAGAAGCATGAGCAGCAGTAGCATCAGCAGGAGCTGCAGTAGTAGCCATAGTAGAAGTAGTCAAAATCTTATAAAAGTAAATGTTGAAAACAAAAATAAATAAATGTAATGAAAAAGAAGTAGCTGCAGTGGTAATATCAACAGCAGTAGCAAAAGTATCAGCAGCATTAGTTTCAGCAGTAGAAAGTAGAAGCAACAGCAGCAGGAGTAGCAGAAGAGTCAGCAGTAGTAGCAGAACTATCAGCAGTAGAAATATCAGTAGTAGCAGAAGTAACAGCAGCAGCAATAGTAGTAGCAGCAGCAGCAGTAGTAATAGAAGTTGTAGTAGCAGTAGTAGAAGTAGTAGCATTAGCAATAACACTAATAGTAGGGATGGTGGTGATGATGGTGGTTGTCATTATTGTTGCAAATATAACTAGAAAACTGAAGCCAAAGTTCAGGCGATCATATCACAAACTTTTTTATTACCCCAAGGTTAGTGTTAAGGGGATAGAGATGTTTTTCTTCCTTGGTCTATGAAGTACTTACGTGTTGTTTGTAAATGTCAAAGGTTACACACAACACCCTTAGTATTTTTTTTCCCATGCTGAACACTGTTCAGGTTTCATTTTGTTTTTAAAAAATTCTCTTTTTCAGTAAAATCTGTTAGAAAAGTTAAGCATAAGACACTATTTGAATGCAAATCTAACATATAACATTATTTGTCAAATGGGGCTTTGGATATTAATGAGATTTATTGTTATGATTAATATAATTATTAAAAGTTGGTAGTTTTATGGATACTAAATGTGATTTTTAAATGCCAGTTAACTGACATTGGTAAAGGAAGCTTCAGGTGAAGATACTTCCTCTAGCAATGCGGTTGGCACCTTCAGTTGTCAGGATTAGTCTAAGGATTTAGTAGTTTGCCTGATTTCAGATAGGCAGTAGACAGGATTTGAACCCAGGTGTTCTTGTATCCACAAGATGAACTGTTTCTCAAATTATCACAGTGCTACAGGAAAATATTTCCTTTAAAGCATATTGCTGTCAAAGTTGATAACATGATGTCACTCTTGACAAAAAAAATATTATCCCTTAAATTAGAAGTATAATATTGCTGATTTGAGGTGAGTTAATAGGCACTTTGAGGCATTCTTTTTAAAAATTTCCTTTCAAGGGTTGTTATGGGTGGTAGAGAGTAATTCACAATATTTCACCCAGTTCTTTTTCTGACCAGAAAAAAAAAAGAATGGAAAGTCTAGCTAGCTGGAAGCACTGATTTGTTGGGGTTGGGAGGTGTATAGTCTTTCCCTTTGAGAAAATGACTGACTTCTCTTGCTATTCTAATTTGGTCATTTGGCTTAAGTTAGATGTCTGAAGGTTTATCTTCAAAGAATAACTCCTATTAATGCAATTTGTTGCTAAATAAAGATTATAAAAAACTAGTTTCCGTGTCTTCTTAATAAATATTTCCTATGAAAAAAATTACCAAATATATTTGAATTTTCTCAATCTTTATATTTTCTGAACTCTCTGCATGCTTTGACACTTTTGATCATCCTCTTAACTTTGATGAACTTTTCTTCCTAGTTTTTTTTTTTCATAACAATAATCTCTCCTTATTCTTTGTTATATGAATGACCACTTCTCAGTATCCTTCTCTGAATTTTCATCAAGGTCATGCCTCCAATTCTCAGTTCTGGTTCCTCTTCTCTTTTCCCTCCATTCTATTTGGTTTGATAATCTCATTAGCTCTCATGGATTAAAATATCACTATGCTGATGATCCTCAGAACTGTTTTTTCTAGCCCTAACACCTGATCTATTAGGACTTCTAGTCTCCCATCTACAATTGCTTATCGAACATCTCAAATAAGATGAACTCTAAATGTACAAAACTGAATTAATTAGATTTGCCTCCAAGACTTCCCCTCTTCCTAACTTTCCTGTTACAATCAAAGGCATCATCACTCTCCTTGTCTTCCAGGCTAGCAGTCTATTTGTCATCATTAACTACTGACTTTTGCTTACCCTCAATAGCCAATATGTTGCCAAGTACTATTGATTTTCTTTTTCTAACTTCCTTTGTATATGCCTTCTTTTCTTTTTGGACACAACCACCAGGTGGGTACAGACCCTCACCACTTCATGTCTGAACGTGTACAATAGCCATTTAATCTCCTTGAATCCTCCCCATTCCAGTTCCATCTCCAATCAGTTATCATTGTAATATTACTAAAATGCAAATGTCACTGTGCCACCCTCCCTCACCTCCCATTTCATATATTACATTGCTTTTTATTACCTCCAGGATCAAATACCAAATTCTCTGTTTTTTAAAGTCCTTCATGTCCTAGTCCCTTCAAACCTTTTTAATCTAGCCGCATGTCATTCTCCAACTCTGCCATGCAATAACAGTGGATTCCTTGGCTTTCCTTTCACAAACCATATCTCCCCAATCTTGGTACTTTCATAATCTGGCCCTTTAACCTGAAATAGTTTCCTTCTTCATCTAAATCTTATCATTTCTCTGGCTTCTCCTGAAATAAAATTTCTAGAAGAAGTCTCTCCCAAAGACTTTTTATCAAGAAAAAATAATTGTTAATTTTGTTTTTCTCAATTATATGTAAAAGTATTAGTTTTTTTTTTAAATTCTGAGTTTCAAATTCTCTTCCTACCTCCTTTCATCCTACTTGAGAAGGCAAGTAATTTAATACAGATTATACAGCTGCAGTCATGCAAAATATTTCCATACAGTACTAAATTCCAAGTAGTAAAAAAAATACAAACCAAAAAAGAAAACATTTAAAAAGTCACTTAGACTCCTTTTCATCCTAAGTCCTTCAGAGTTTCTTAGATCACAATATTACTGAAAATAACTAGGACTTTCAGAGTTTATCATTTAATAATGTTGCTATAACTGTACAATACTCTCCTAGTTCTGTTCACTTCCCTTTGCAGCAGAGCATGCTAGTTTTCCCACTTTTTTTTTCTGAAAAAATCTTACTCTAGTCTCTTATAACCCAATAGTATATATGATCATAATTATATAAAACAACTTATACATTTTCCAATTTATGGGATTGCCCTCAATTTACAATTCTTTGCCACTATAAAAGAGTTGCTATGAATACTTTTGTACATATAGGACCACTTACCTTTTTTTTTTTGCTTTCTTTGGGATACAGATCTAGTAGTTATATAGTCTTTTGGGCATTGTTCTTATTTGTTTTCCAGAATGGTTACATCAGTTCACAACCCCACCAACAGTATATTAGTGTCCTTATTCTCCCATATTCCCCCAACATTTATCATTTTACTTTTATGTAATATTAGGCAGTTTTTCTAGGTGTGAATTTATACCTTGGATTTGTTTTAATTTGGATTTTTCTAATCAATAGTGATTTAGAACATGTTTTCATATGACTATAGAGAGCTTTGATTCCTTCTGAAAACTGCCTATTCATATCTTTTGACCATCAATTGTGAAATGACTTGTATTTTATAAATTTCATTCATTTCTCTACATATTTTAAAAATGAGTCATTGGCAGAGACAATTGCTCTAAACCCTGCCCCACCACCCCCATCTTTCTGCTTTCCTCTTTAATCTTGGCAACATTGATGTTGTTTGTGCAAATTATTTTTTAAATTAATATAATCAAAATTATTTATTTTATATCTCATAATGCTTACTATTCCTTCCTTGGTCATAATTCTTCCCTTATCCATAGATCCATTAGGTACACTATTCATGCTCCTGCTTTTCATTTCAGCTAAATCAATAAGGCGAAGACTTGAAAATGGTATGGCAGAAACTGGGCATAGACTAAAATCTGATACCGTATATCACAATCAAGTCAAAAAGTGTATGTGATCTAGGTAGAAAGATTGATATTATAAACAAAGTAGGGGAGAAAGAAATAGTTTATCTGTAAGATTTATGGAGAATGGAGGGATTCATGACCAATCACGAGATAGAGAACATTATGAAATACAAAATGGATAAATTTGATTACATTAAATTGAAAAGTTTTTGCACAAAGTCAATGTAACCAAATCAGGAGGGAAGCAGTAAACTGGTAAATAATTTTTTACAAAAAATGTCTCTGCTAAAGCCCTTATTTCCAAAATACATGGAGAACTGAATCAAAATCACAAGAATACAAGTCATTACCCAACTGATAAATGATGAAAGGATATGAATAGGCAGTTTACAGAGGAAGAAATTAAAGCTATCTATAAGCATATTGAAAAATACTCTAAATCCCTATTGATCAGTGAAATGCAAATCAAAAGAACTTTGACCTACCACATCACAACTATAACATTGGCCAATATGGCAAAACAGAAAAATTAGAAATTTTGGAGAGGATGTGGTAATGTTGGGAGACTAATTCTCTGTTTGTGGAGCTGTAAGCTGATAACTATTCTGGAGAGCAATTTGGAACTATACGCAGAGCTTTAAAAATGTAAATACCCTTTGACCCAGCAATACCACTTCTAGGGCTGTAACCCACAGAGATCATAAAAATGGGTAAAGGACCCACATGTACAAAAAAATTATAGCAGTTGGTTTTTTGTTTGTTTGTTTGTTTTGTTTTGTTTTGTTTTGTTTTTGTGGTGGCCAAGAACTGGAAATCAAGGGAATGATTCCCGTCAGTTGGAGAATGACTAAACAAGTTGTGGTATATGAATGTAATAGAATACAGGAAATGAGGAGCAGACAGATTTCAGAGAAATCTGGAAAAACTTACATGAGTTGATGCTGGGTGAAAGTAGCAAAACCAGGAGAACACTATACACAGTAACAGCCACTGTGTGTGAGGATTGATTTTGATAGTATTAGCCCTTCCCAGCAATGAAAGGTCCTAAAACAATTCCAAAGAACATATAATGGAAAATGTCAGTCACATCCAGAGGGAGGGGAAAAACAAAACAAAACAAAACTATGGAGTAGGAATGCAGAATGAAGTATTTCCTTTTCTGTTTTGTTTTATTTTTTTTCTTTCTCATGATTTTTTCCATTCATTACAATTCTTTTATACAACATGGCTAATGTGAAAATGTGTTTAATATGAATGTATGTGTGGAGCACATATCAGATTGCAATCTGTCTTAGGGATGGAGGAGGGAGGGGGAGAAAATTTAAAACTTATGGAAGAGATTGCTAAAAACTAAAATAAATAATTTAACAAAAAGTCAATAACATGGCAAAATAAAACTTTGTTTTATTGCTTTTCCAATCTTAAACCAATCAGGTGTTTCATGTTTGATTTATATGGTTGCTTCTTGGCCTGCAAACAGGTTCTGTAGCAGACAAGTAAGATCATCTGGTCCTCTCATCTCTTTGAGGACTTGCGATATTTTGTTGATCTAAACAGTAAAAAGCTTTAATGTAGTTAATCAAGTATACATACATACATATATATGTATGTATGTGTATATATATATATATATATATAAATACATACATGCATACATAAATTTTTTTTCCTCTGCAGTTCATTTCCTTTCTCCTTGATCCAGCAAATGTTAGCAATTTGGTTTCTAGTTCTTCTGCCTCTTTAAAAACCAGCCTGTTAGGGGTGGCCAGGTGACTCGGAGCATGGGCTCCAGTGTTGGGATGACCTGGAGATGGAATCCCTGGCTCAGACACTCAGCACCACACCCAGAAATAACTGGCCATGTAACCTTGAGCAAGTTACTTAACCCCAATTGCTTAAAAAAAAACAGCCTGTTTCTTAAGGTAATTCTTGCTTCATATACTGCTGAAGCCTAGCTTACACAATCTTAAGAATAACCTTGCTGGCATGTGAAGTGAGCACAGTTGTTAAGCAATTTGAACATTCTTTGATATTACCATTCTTTAGGACTGAGATATAAACTGATCTGTTAGAATCCATTGTCTACTGTTGAGTTTTTCAAATTATCCACATTTTTTCCTTTTTTTGGCACTTTGAGTGTAGGATTATTGAAAGGAATTATTTTTAGTAACCAATATCTTGGGCAGATTCAGAGCTTTCCCCTTCTTTCAAATTCCTGATTTTAAAAACTTCAGTCTCTTTAAGGACATCACTGATAATGTGATTGAATTAACCACCCTCAATCTTGGTCAGAACCCACCCTTACAAGGAATTTAATCTAAGGTGGGGAAGTCCATTTTATTCTGCTCAAACTTGTGTGGAGATAACTTTTTGTATAGATAGCATGAGGCTGGCATTGATCTGTCAGAGATAATTTCTGTTGGAGGGGGACATGATGTCACCATCACCTGTCATTGAACACCTACACTTCTAAGGGTAAATACACTTTGAGGACCACCCCACCATGAATGTCTTTGGTCTAACACAAAAGCCAAATGACCATCCTTTCATTAATAACAGGCTGGACTTTTAAATAAACACTTTGCCTTTTAGGATTTTGGAAAAGCTCATCTGAAATTCTATTGCCTTTACTAGCCTTTTTCTTAGAAATGCTCCCTTAGCTCCCCCCTTTTAGAACTTGCGGCGACCGTTACCTCTCCCCTGCACAGGGGTTCGTCGAAAGACTGCCGGCTGCGGCTGTGATCTCCCACGTCAGAGCGAGGAGTGCTGAAGTTGGGAGAGAGTTTCGAGAAGCATGACGCAGCGCCTTCCACACCTTGTGTTATTACTTTAAACCTGCATCGATTGACACCTCTTGTGAAGGAGATCTTGAAGTTGGCAAAGGTGAACAGGTGACTGTAACACTGCCAAATATAGAGGGTTCCACACCACCAGTATCTGTTTTCAAAGGCTCAAAGAAACCTTACTTAAAAGAATGGATTTTGATTATTAACCATGATACTGGAGAATGTCGATTAGAAAAAAACTGAGCAACAGCACCACTGTAAAGAAAACAAGGTTACATTAGACAAACACATTAGAAAGAACTCTCAAAATAAGTCATCACCTGTGAAGCCAGCAGTGAACATCCCTATCTAATGACTCAAATAGTCCTATTAGACTATGGTCAATATAGAACCACACTTTTTCTCATAATTGGTACATGGATTTCTGGGCTATGAGGTGGTGGCCCCAGGAGTGTTTGCTGTCCAGGACAGGGGCCCCTGTGTTTGGTTCTTGCCTTACTCTTTCTAGTTCCGGCCCTTTGGTCGTGAGCCTCGTGGTGGCCCTTGTGGTTGGTGGATCAACTTGCCCTCCAAGTTGATCAGGCCCCTTCTGTGCCTGCCTCTGCCTCTGCCATCCACACCTTCTGGTCCTGCCTCTGTGTCTGCCGGCTGTGCCTTCCAGGCCTGCCTCTCTCATTATTTCTATAAAATCTTTATCAAATGGCCTCTGCATATATGAAAAATATCCTAGATGAAAATGAGAACACAGGAGTTTAATTTAAAGGCATGGAAAAGATAAGATCCAAATGTTTTTATTATTTCTGGATCACCCAAAAGCAATTAATTCCCTAAAGCAAAAACAGCTATAAAGACTCTGCTCCAATAAGGCATATCTATCACACGTATGTTCAGGAGATAGGATTCCTTAATAGATTCAGCCATAAGGATAACTTTGGTCAGTGATCTGCTGATATCAACACTGATTGATCCATAAAGCAAGGAAATAAAATCTCACCAAAGGTATTTCTAAGACATGATAAGAAGAAAAGGAGTTGGGTCAATCATATAGTGACAGTAGCAGGCTTAGAGACAACCTGAGAGTTGTACTGGTACCAATGAAACAGGAAAGGAACCAAATGTAAACAGGCAGTGTACTGGATAGAAACTCCATGTAGGATAAAATATCAACAAAAACTGCATAGAGTAAAGACGAATGGATGGCTTCTAATCTGCATAGGGAAAGGAATATCTATAATGTTAAGATCAAAGATTTAATGAATAGGTACACTTTACAAGAGGAAAGCAAAAGTAACTACATACCTAGGATGGAGAGCTAAGATCACAAATATTTAACCTCCATGATAAAAGGGTCAGGGTAGGAGGCCCTTCTCAGATTAATATGAGAAATCTTTCACAAAGAAAGCAGACTCTCAGTATGGAAGAGAGCCAGTTTGCTAGAATTTAAGTAGAGTTTTCTCCCTTATCACCCCTTCCCATTTTCCCCATTGTTATCAATAAAACTTTTAGTACCCATTATAACTAGCACTGAATTTGTGTGTACAAAAAGTGTAATGATGGGGTACCTGGGGTCTAAATCAATTTGTAATAACATCAATCTGTAAAACCAATTTGTAAAACCAGTCTGTAAAATCACATTTCCCTTTCCCAGCCTCAAACTCTTTCCCTTCCCCCCTATCCGCACTCTGCCTGAGCAACAACTTGTGACTCCTTTGTCCTTGTTTAATCTAGCCCTATTGTAGTTGCCTCATGTCTCCTCTGGTCTGGCCCAAATCTCATCTCCAAGTTAAACTACTCAAACTTTTATCTATGCACTGAAGTCACAAGTTGCTCTCAGTCAGCCCTAACTTTTATCTGTGCACTGAAGTTGCAAGTTAGCCTTTGTTCCCTTACATCCATCCTGTAGGCCCTGACAATGGCAGCCCTACCCTTTAAAAGTAAAAGACTATGCCCCCTTTCATTTGCAAAAAGTCCCCTAAGGACTCTTGCCCGCTCTGTAAAAGCATAAAAATAAACTTTTACAACTCTCACTCCAATTAAGCCTGAGACTATTGAATTCTTTCCAGATGCAATTGCAGGTTTTCTGGTCTTAGATAAGTTCAGAGTTCCTGCTGAACCTAATAGTCCACCTTCTTCAATAAGACTGGCCCTGTTCATAAAGTGCTTAAAATCTTGTTGAAATAAAACATAGATACAGATATATATGACTAGTAAACATGCTAATATATGTATATTTGTAATTATACATCTATAGTAGCTTGGTAGAGTGAAAAGACTAATGGACTTGGGAGTCAGAAGACCTAGGTCTGAATCCTGGTACTGCCATTTATCAACCATGTAACACTGGGCAATCACTTGGAATCTTTATTCATCAGTTTCCTTGTCTGAAAAATGAGAATTAATATTGCAATATTTACCTCACAGAATTCTTGCATCAAATAACATAACATAACATATATAATAAAGTCCTTTGCAAGCCTTAAAATGATGTGTGCATATATGTGTGTGTACATGTATTATAAGCGATCATATATATATATATATATAAAATGCATGTAATAAAAGCCATCACAATTCTATCACATAGCCAGCTTGGCAGAATGTAAAGGAGATAAAATTTTAGGAAACAGAAATTACTAACAATTAAAAATATTAACTAGAAAGTCTGGACTCAAGGTATACTCTACTGTTCCAGACTTACAAGCTTAGAATTACTTTCCAAGCTTTGCTTCATTTATATACATACATACACACACATATCCCATGGTAACAATTCCTGCATCTTTTCCACATCACAACGTTTATCCTACTCCTGACAACTAATGGTCTACTCCAGGTCTAGGTCACAGTCATAGAATTTAGAACTGGAAGGCATCTTAGAAGTCATCATCTAGTATAATACCTTCATTTCAAATTAGGAATCTGAGGCCCAGATAGACTGAGTGACTTGCCCTCAGCCTACCTGCTTCATTCCTTACTATAATTAATAGCCTCCATCCTATTTCTACCTGGAAGTCATATTACAAAGAGCTGTAATTTTCCATATGATTGTTTTGATCATATCACTCACCTATTCAGAAAGTTATAAGGGCTGCCAAATACTTTCCCAACCAAATTAAAATACTTCATGGATAGACGGACCTGGAAGGGAAAAGAGAAAAAAAGCATGTGATGTACTCGTAATGTGTTAATTGGTTTGATCCCCCCTGGTTAAAAGGCCAGGGATTTGGGTTAAATTTTTGCCTCCTGTTTTTAAATTTATTGAACTATTTCTTCTTGTTGACATTTTTAAAGCTTATAATAAAGACTTTAAAAAAAATAAATCCTCCCTTAGGTTCATTTGGCTACATTCTCCAGAATATCTGGCTCTAGATCAGTTAGCACACCATCCTGGTTATTTCTGAGGTTAAAATCTTTCTTGTGTAGTTCCTCTGTATATTCATTCCACCTCTCTTAATTTCTTCTACTTCTGTAAGGTCCCTACCTTTTTTGCATGAAATATTCCCTTGATAGCTCTAATTTTCTTGAACATAATTCTCTCTTTCCTGTTTTATCGTTTCATTTTTATAAAATCAATTGGGGTTAAACAACTTTCTCAAGGTTACACAGCCAGTTATTTTGTGTGGGTGCCAAGTATCTGAGGCTAGAACCGATCCCGGGTCTCCCCATGCTGGGGCCGGCACTCTTACTCACTGTGCCACCTGGCCTCCCCTTATCATTTCATTTAAGAAGAACTTGTGTGTCCCTGCTATTTTAGGGAATTCAGAAATCTGTTGCTTTCTCCTTTACCTTTTGCTTTCCTTCATTCCTCAGATGATGTTTTTTTATTTTCTTCATTTTTGATTCATGGAATAAAAGAAGGATTTTCATGATGTAGTATAATAAAAATGATGCCTGAACATGAAATTGTAAATTTATTGTGTACATCGGGCTATTCCTTTAAAGTATGTATTAAAATTATAATAAAAATTTCTTTTTTCTTCTCTCCTCACCCACCCTAAAGATGGCTAAAATTACACATTAATATGTATGTATCAATATACATGTATATACACCCACATATGCGTTATTATTCTATACATCTATTTATCAGTTCTTTCTCTAAATGCAGATAGCATCTTCTTTCACAGGCCCTTCCTAGTTAATTTGGGTATTTATAATAGTAAAAAATCAATTATTTGTTCAAAGGTCTTCTCAAAACAACATTGCTGTTACTGTAACCGAAATTATTTTGGTTCTGCTTATTTCACTCTCCATTATTTCATGTAAATCTATCCATGTTTTTCTAAGATTCTCAAGTATATTGTTTCTTATAGCACAATTGTATTCCATCACAATCATATACCACAACTTATTCATTCATGCCCCAATTGATGGGGATTCCAGCAATTTCCAGTTCTTTGTCACGACAAAAAAAGCTGCTATAAATATTTATAGCCAATATATATATTCTTTTCCTTTTTCCATAATCATCTTTGAAAATAGGATAAGTAGTAGTATTTCTGCATCAAAGGGTAGAGGCGATTTAATAACCCTTTGGACATAATTCCATATTGCTCTTCACAATGGTTGGATCAGTTCAAATTTCCACCAACAGTGAAATGTGTCCCAATTTTTCCACATCTCCTCCTACATTTGATACTTCTCTCTTCAGTACTTTTAGCCAATGTGATAAGTGTAAAATGATGTCTCAAGGTTGCTTTAATTTGCAGTTTTCTAATTAATAATGACTTAGAACATTATTTCATGTAACTATAAATTATTTTTATTTATTTAGCTGAAAATGTCTGTTTGTATCCTTTGACCACTTATCATTTGGGAAATGCTTCATATACTTATAGATTTTATGAAATTCTTTATATATTTGAGATATGAAACCTTTTTCTGAGAAACAGTCTACATTTTCCCCCAAATTTTCTGCTTTTCTTCTGATCCTGGCTACATTTGTTTTTTATGTGTACAAAACTTTTAAATTTAATTGAAATTATCCATTTTACATATCACTCTGTCTCTATCTTTTGTTTATTCATAAATTATTTGCCTATACATATCTGATAAGTAATGTTTCATGTTCTCCAAACTTTTTGCAATATTTCTCTTTATAGCTAGGTCATGTATCCATTTTGACTCTGATTTAAGATATTGGTTTATGCCCAATTTCTGTCATACCACCTTTCACTTTTCACCACAATTATTGTTGCCAAATAATAGATTCTTATCCCCATATTTTTAGTCTTATAGTTGTCAAATACAAGGTGGCTATACTTACTTGCTACTATAAATTGTGTGTATACTTTATTCCATTTATCTACCTTTCTGATTCTTAACCCATACAAGATAGTTTGGGTTATTACTGCTTTATAATATATTTCAAGACCTGGTACTCTTGAACCTCATTCTTTTATTTTTTTTTAAATTAGTGCCTTCTATACTCTCAACTGTTTTTACTTCTGAACTAATTTTGTAATTTTTTTTCCTAATTCAGTTGAAAGAATTGGTAATTTAATTGGAATAATATTGAATATATAAATTAGTTTAGGTAAAATTATCATTTTTATTATATCTGTATTGCCTACACATGAACAATTAATATTTCTCTAATTACTTGAATCCTATTTCATTTGTATCAAAAGGTGTTATATATAATTCTGTTTATATGTTTTCTGAGTTAGTTTTGGCACATGTACTCCCAGCTATTTTTTTTACTGTCTAGAGTTATTTGAAATGGGGTATCTCTTGCTTTTTTCTTGCAGGGTTATGTTAGTGATTTATAGGAATGATGGAGATATAAGTGGATTTACTTTATATCTTATTGCTTGCTAAAATTGTTAGCTGTTTCAATGAACTTTTAGTTTAGTCTTTGGGACTTTCCAAGCTTATGATTATATTGTCTGCAAAAAGGTATTGTCTTATCATATCATTCCATATTCTGATTGCTTCTATTTCTTTTTATTCACTTATTACTACTGCTCAGATTTCCAATACAATTTTAAATAATATTGGTGACAGTGGGCACCCTTGTTTCACACCTGATCTTATTGGGAAGGCTTATAGCTAATCTCTGTTTCAAATAAAACTTGCTGGTAGTTTTAGATAAATGCTTTTTTATCAATGTAAGAAAAAATCCATTTATACCAATATTTTCAAGTGTTTTTAATAGAAATGAGTGTTTTACTTCATTAAAACTTTCTCTGGGAGGCAGAAAAAAGATGGTGAAGAGAAGCCAAGTAGTTGTCTGTACTCTACCCAATTTCCCTCAGAGACAACATTAAATCAAACCCACAAATGGATGCTGGAGTGACAGAACGAACAAAAAAGATGGAGTAAAAAAAAGCTTAAGAAAATTTAGAAGTACTTCGGGAAAGGTCTGTCTCACTCAGCCCAAGGTAGATGGAGTCCAGGCATACCATTTTCAGGTTCTTAGACACAGCATAGATCAGCAACTGAGCACCTTCAGTCCTGGCTCATCAGGTCAGCAGCACAACTGGCCAGGTGTGAGGCTTTTTGCCCTATGGCAAAAAGCAAATTGCCAGGCCCAGAAACCAAGAAACCACAGGCATGCCTAGGTCAGGCCACCAAAATGCAGTGAGAAAGCCACCAGAACCTGAGGCCCCAGAGTACAAAACCAGATTCATGGCCCCCAGCACAAGAACTTTGGGACAGGGCCCCCTGTGTCCCAAGAGAAGAGTTCAACTTCAAAAGCAAGAAAATAGGAGAAAAAATGAGCAAGGAGCAAAAATGAACATTGACCATAGAAACTTGGTGATAAAAAGATCAAAACACAAATTCAGAAGACCACATTGTTAATACACCTACATTTAAACCTCAAGGGGCAACATGAATTAGTCTCAAGTCCAAAAAACTCTTAGAAGAAAAAAAAGATGATTTATCTACTGAAGAAAGCAACTCAAATTGGACAAATGGAAAAGAATGTACAAAAACTAACTGAAGAAAATAATTCCTTAAAAATTAGAATTGGGCAAGTGGAAGGTAATGACTATGATACAGTAAGAATCAGTCAAACAAAAACAAATGAGTGAAAAAAAGAGAAAATATGAAATAATTTATTGGAAAAAAACTGACCCAGAAAATAGATCCAGGAAAGATAATTAAAGAATTATTGTTCTACCTGAATGTCATGATAAAAAAAGAAGAAAAAAAAAGATCCTGTGCAGCATCTTTCAAGAAATTATCAAGAAAAACTAACCTGATATCCTAAAACCAGAGGGCAAAATAATCATTGGAAGAGTCTACTCATCACCTCTTGAAAGAAATTCCAAAATGAAAATTCCAAGAAATATTGTAGCCAAATCCCATAATTATTAGGACAAAAAGAAAATACTGTAAGCAGCCATCAAGAAACAATTCAGATGTAATGGAGCCATAGTCAGGATTACACAGGACTTAGCAGCTTCTGCATTAAAGGATTGGAAGGCTTGGGATTACATATTGCAGAAACAAAGGAGTTTGGATAACAACCAAGAATCAAAAATGCAGCAAAATGGAGCACAAGCATTCAGGGGAAGAGATGAACATTCTGAAATGGGGGACTTTCAATCATTCCTGATGAAAGACCAGAACTGGACAGAAAATGTTATCTTCAAATACAAGATTCAAGTGAAGCATAAAAAAGTATGTTTTTTTAAAGCACATGTTATTCAATAAGGTTAAACTGCTTAACTCCCTATACAGGAATATAATAATTTTAACTCTTGAGAATGATATATTAAGGCAGTTAGAGGGGGCATACATAGATGGATGATATGGGTATAAGTTGAATTTGAAGTTAAATACAAAAAAGTGCATGAAAAAATGATTGTATTGGAAGAAGAGGTAATGGGGAGGAAGAAGAGAGTAGATTATATTGCATAAAGAGGTGCAAAACACCTATTAGAGTAGAGGGAAAGAAGGGAGAAATGAGCATTATTTGAACCTTACTCTCATCAGATTATACTCAAAGAGGGAATAACATACACATTCATTTGTGTGTAGAAATCATCTCATCATAAATGAAAGTAGGAGAAGGAGGAAAAAAAAGAGGGGAGTAGATAAAAGGGAGGACAGATTGAGGGGTTGGTGAGCAAAAGCAAAACACTGGTGAGTAGGGAAAATGTGAAAAGAGTGAGAAAAGTATAAATGGGGGATAGGATGGAGAGATATAGACAGTTATTAATCATAACTATGAAGGAGAATGGGATGGACTCTCCCATAAAGCAGAAGCATACAGTAAAGTAGATTGAAAAAGAGAATCTTACAATATGTTGTTTACAAAAAGCACATTTGAAGCAGAGAGAGATATACCAAGTGAAGGTCAAAGGCTGGAGTAGAATATATTATGCTTCACTTGAAGTAAAAAACAAACAAATGAACAAATAAACAAACATGAGTAGTATTCCTGATCTCAGATAAAGCAAAAGCAAAATTAGATCTCATTAAAAGAGATAAGAAAGGAAACTACATCTTGCTAAAAGGTACCATAGATAACAAATTCATATCAATACTAAAATTACATCCACGAAGTGGTATAGCTCCTAGATTATTAAAGAAGGTGTTGAACAAGTTACAAGAAAAAATAGAGAGCAAAACTATTGAAGTAGGAGAACTCAACCTCTGTCTCTCAAATCTCAATAAATCTCACCACAAAATAAACAAGAATGAATTTAAGGAAGTGAAAATAAGTGTAGAAATGTTATATATGCTATATTTTTGGAGAAAAGTGACTGGGGATGGAAAGGAATATACCTTTTTTTTTCACCTACCCAAAAATTGACAATGTATTAAGACATTAAAAACCTCATGATCTGATTCAGAAAAGCAGAAATATTAAATGTATCCTTTGAAGATAATGATGCAAACATATATTAAAAATTAATGGAAAACTAAATAATCTAATACAAAAGAATGAGTGGGTCAAACAACAAAAAATAGAAATAATAATTTCATCAATAGAATGACACTAATGAGACAACATACCAAAACTTACATAATGCAGCCTAAGCAGTTATTATGGGAAATTTTATATCTCTAAATGCTTACATAAATAAAATAGAGAAATAAGATATCAATGAATTGGGCATATAACTATAAAAGCTAGCAAATGAAGAAATTTAAAATTCCCAATTAAATACCAAGTTATGAATTCTGGAAAACAAAGGGAAGATTAATGGAATTGAAAGTAAGAAAGCTATTAAGCTAATAAATAAAACTAAATACTAGTTTCATGAAAATTTTTTTTTCAAATTAGAGTAAGAAAAAAGAAAGAAGAGAACCAAATTGCCATTATAAAAAAAATTTTAAAAGAGTGAATACATAACCAATTAACAGGAAATTAAAACAATAAGCAGGAAATATTTTGTCCAACTGTGCCAATAAAACCGACAATCTTAGTGAAATGGATGAATATTTATAAAAAATATAAATTGCCAGATTAACAGAAGAAGAAACAAAATACTTAACCCCATTTCAGAAAAGAAAAGAAAAAGAAATTGAATAAGCCATCAGTGAACTCCCTAAGGAAAAAAAAAATCTCCAGGGTCAGATGGATTTACAAGTGAATTTTACCAAACTTTTAAGGAAAAATTAACTACAATACTATATAAACTAATTGTAAAAATAGGCAGAGAATGGTTCCTACCAAATAATTTTTATGTTTCAAATACTGTCCCAGTAATTAAACCAGTAAGCACCAAAAAGAGAAAGAAAAGTATAGGCCATTTTCACTAATGGATATTGAAAAAAAAATTTTCAAATAAAATATTAACAAAGAAATTAAAACAATTTATCATGAGGATATTATACTATGACTAGGTAGGATTTAGGATTTACACCAGGACTTCAGCGCTGGCTCAAGTATTAGGAAAACTATCAGTACAATTGACCGTATTAATAACAAAATTAGCAGAAACCATATGATTATCTCAATAGATGCAGAAAAAGCTTTAGACAAAATACAGCACCCATTGCTATTAAAACACCAGAGAGAGTGAGAATAAATGTAGTTTTCCTTAAAAATTGAATTTTCCTTAAAATGATGAATAGCATCTATCTAAAACCATCAGGAAGCATGAGTTGTCATGAGAATAAGGTGTAAGATCAAGGGTTAAACAAGGATGTCCATTATCCCCACTGTTATTTAATATTCTACTTATTCTATTCTATTTAATATTCTAGAGACCATGTTAGCTTTAGCAATAATAGAAGAAAAATAAATTGAAGAAATCAGAATAAGCAATGAAGAAACAAATCTATCACTTTTGTTGATGATATGAGGGTACACTTAGAGAATCCTAGAGAATCAATTAGAAAAAAAAATACTACTCGAATAAATGAACAATTTTAGCAAAGTTACAGATTATAAAATAAACCCACATAAATTTTCAGCATTTCTATATATTAATACCAAAGCCCAGGAGCAAGAGATAGAAAAAAATCCATTTAAAGTAAAATAATTCTGGGGCAGCTAGGTGGCACGGTGAGTAAGAGTGCAGGCCCCAGTGTAGGGAGGTCCTGGGATCCGTTCTGGCCTCAGATACTTAACACCCACACCCCCCCCCAAAAAAAAAAACTGGCTGTATAACCTTGGACAAGTCACTTAAACTCAATTGCTTTAAAAAAATAAAAATAAAATAAAATAATTGTAGATAATATAAAATAGTTGGGAGCCTACCTGCCAAGATAAACCCAGGAACTATATGAATAAAATTACAATACACTTTTCACAAAAATAAAGTCAGATCTAAATAACTGGGGGGGGACATCTATTGCTCATTGGTAGTCTGAGCTAATATAATAAAAATGACAGTTCTACTTAAATTAATTTACTAATTCAATGCCCCACCAATCAAAGTACCTAAAATATTTTATAAAACTAGAAAAACAGTAACAAAATTCATCTGGAAGAAAAAATATGGAGAGTATCGAGGGAATTGAGCAAAAAATATAGAGGAAGCTATATTAGTTGTACCAGATCTAGAACTATATTTTAAAGTAGCAATCATCAAATCTATTTGTTAGTGACTAAGAAATGAAATGGTGGATTACTTGAATAGGTTACATGCATAACATATAGTAGTCAATGACTATAGTAATCTAGTATTTGATAAACTCAAAACTCAAGTTTCTGTGATAAGAACTCACTGTCAAAATTTCTGGGAAAAGTGGAGAATAGTATAGCAGAAACTAGGCAGAAACTAACATATTACATCATAAACAAGTTAAGATCAAAATGAGTACATTTTTTAAACCAAAAAATAAAAAAGGTGACACCATAAGCAAATTAGGGGAGCAAGGAATAGTTTATCTGTTAGTTCTATGGGGAGGTTTAGAATTTGTGACCAGACAAGAGATAGAGAATATTATGAAATGCAAAATTGATAATTTTTATTACATTAAATTTAAATGACTTTGCACAAGCAAAGCTAATGCAACCAAGATTAGAACTAAATCAGAAATCTGTGATTTTTTTAAATTCCAGTGTTTCTGATAAAGATCTCAATTCCCAAACATATAAAGAACTGATTAAATTTATAAGAATGCAAATCATTTCCTATGTGACAAATGGTCAAAAAAATATGAACAGGAAGGTTTCAGATGAATAAATTAAATATATTTATAGTCATATAAAAATGCTTTAAACTACAATTGTTTAGAGAAATGCAAATTAAAACAACTCTTGGGGTAGTACTTTGCACCTATTTTGATTGGGCAATATGACAAAAAAGGAAAATGATAAATGTTAGAGATGTGGGTATATTGGAACAGTAATGCATTGGTGGTGGAGTTGTGAACTGATCCAGCCATTCTGGAAAACAATTTGGAACTATACTCAAAGGGCTGTATAACTATGCATATCATTTGATCCAGAAAATAATTACTGGTCTTTATCTTAGAGAGACCATGAAATAGTGTAAACAACCCACATTTACAAAAAAAAAATATTTATAGTGATTCTTCTTATGGAATTTGAGGCAATGTGTATCAAGGGAGAAATGATTGAACAAGTTGTGGTCTCTGAATGTAATTGAATTCAATTAATGTATAAGAAATGATGAGCAGGCAGATTTCAGAAAAACCTGGAAAGATATGAACTGCTGCTGAGTGAAGTGAGCAAAACCAGGAGAACATTGTAAACAGTAATAGCAAAATTGTGCGACAATAAATTTTAATAGACCTAATTCTTCTCAGCAGTACAATGATCTAAGACTATTCCAAAAGGGTCATGATGGAAAATGCTATCCATATCCAGAGAAATGGACTATGGAATGTGAATGCTGATTGAAGCATACCATTGTCACTTTTTTGGTTGTTGCTGTTTTCTTTTTCTTTTGTATATTTTTCTCCCATTCATTTTGATTATTCTTTCATAACATGACTATTGTGAAAATATGTTTAATATGATTGCAGATGTATAGCCCAAATAAGATTGCTTGCTGTCTTTGGAAAGGGAGTAAAAAAATCGAACTTTATATATTATCAGAGTGAATGTTGAAATCTATCTTTACATGTAATTGGGAAAAAAATAATACTAAATGGCAACAAAGCTTTTTCTTCATCTATTGATGTAATCATCTTTTTTTACATTTATTATTCATATGATCAATTACGTTCATAGTTTTCTTAATGTTAAACCATTCTTGCATTCCTGGCACAAATCATACTTGATCATAATTTATAATCTATGTAATATAATTTATTCTTTTAGCTAATATTTAACTTAGAAAGTTTACATTCATATTCACTAATGAAATTGGTCTAATCTATTTTACTCTTCCTGATTTAGGAATCAGTGTCAAATTGGTTTTGTAAAAGGAGTTTGGTAGGATCCCTTCCTGGACTATTATTGTAAATAATTTATTTAATATTGGCATTAATTGATCTTTAAATGTCTGATAGACTTCACTTTTAAATATATCTGTTCATGGGAAGCTCAATTTATGACATTCTATTTCTTTTTTTCTAAAATTGTTTTATTTAATTATTCTGTTTCATCTTATGCTAATCTAGGCAATTCACATTTTTATAAATAGTCTTCCATTGCACTTAAGTTGTTAAATCTTTAGCATGTAATTTGACAAAATACCTCCTTATATTTACTTAATTTCATCTTTTTAATAGTATACTTGCCTTTTTCATTTTTAATTTTAGTGACTTGATTTTCTTCTCTCTTTTTTATATTCAAATTAACTAGTGGTTTGTCTATTTTACTGTTTTTTTAAACAAAATTAACTCATAATTTTATTTATTAATTGAAACTTTTATACTTAATTTTGGCAATCTCAGCTTTATTTAGGATTTCCAATTTAGTGTTCAGTTGGGGAAGTTTATTTTTTTTTTATTTTCCAGTTTTTTTTAATTAGTTACCCAATTCATTGATCAGCTCTTTATTTTATTGATGTAAACATTTAGAGATTGAAATATTCCACTGATGACTGCTTTTGGGGTATCCCATAGGTTTTCATATATTGTCTCATTATTGTAATTTTTAATGAAACCATAAAAAGAGTAACTAATTTCATTAAAGACAATGACAATAATGAGGCCACATATCATTTAAGATCACTTTGTTTAATGTGCAATAAGTATTTAATCTGTTTCTGTATTACCTTATTAAACATAATTTTATTTCACTTTTATCAGAAAAATAGGATACTTTTAATATTACTGTTTTCTGCTTTTAACTCTAAAAATTTTAAATCTTAATACATGGTCTTTTTTGTAACGGTACTAAGGACAACTGAGAAAAAAAGATATAACACTTTCTATTTCTATTCAGTTTTCTCCAGGTATCTATCATCTCTCATTTATCTAAAATTCTATTCACTTCCTTGGTGTTTTTTATATTTACATTTTGGTCAAAATTATCTAGGAGATGATTAAAGTTCTTCACTAATATAATATTGCTATGTATCTCCACTTATAAATCATGTAACTTTCCTTTTAAAATTTAGATTAAAAAAATTTAGATTCAACAGTATTTGGCGAATATGGGTTTAGTATTGATATTGCTTCATTGTTATCTTTTAGTTAAATCTATTTTGTCCATATCTTTGTCAGTGATCATAACTGCTACCTCTACCTTTATTTTTTGCATCATATGAAGTAGAATAAATTATATCCCAACACTTTATTTATAACGTTGTGTCTTTCTTTCTTTAATGTGTTTCATGTAAACAAAATATAGTTAGATTCTGATTTTTAATTCATTCTGCCACCTGTTTCCATTTTAGGACTGAGTTCTTCCCATTCCCATTCAAAATTGTAATTACTATTTGTGAATTTGCCTCCATCTTAATTTTTTACTCATTAATCTCCTATCCAGTCTCTCTTTTTATCCTATCCCTGTTGCCTTATATTTCCCCCCTGCCTTACCCTCATATTCCTTACTCTACCCACCTCTAAGAGTCCCTCCCTTGGCTTCTCTCCTACCCTTCTAAATCTTAATTTACACTTCCTTGTAAAAGTCTCTCACCCAAAAAGTCCAGAAGACATATATAACCCTCCAGATGTAAAAGTTGTTTTCTCTTTCATCTTGATCCAATGAGAGTAAGGTTCCAACATTACCATCTTCCACCCCCACCTGCATTTTTTGCATTAGTTCTTCATTGTGTGCTCCATTTTCATGAGATAATTGCTCCCTTTTGCCTTTCCTACTCAATTTTGCTCTTTAGAACCACCCCATCATACACAACTCAACCCCAAACTTACTTTCAAACTACCCTAATAATGATTCAATTTTAAGAATACTGATAACATTTTCACATATAAGAATTAAATAGTTTGACCACAATGAGTCCCTTATAATCTTCAGTCATTATACAGTAATTTTGTTTTCTTTCTATTCTTTTTATTTGGAATGTTGTTGTTGTTGTTGCTGCTGCTACTGCATCCTGTACAATTTTGTGAACCTTTGTTCAAAGTTCTTCAGGCACTCTATCAGATCTAATTCTTTAGATTGATCCATCATATTGCTTTACATTGATAATGGGTTTTATTTAGGCCATACCTATATAGTCTAAGTGAGTTCACAAAGAAATGGACATGACTCAAATGACTAAACAATAATAAGAATGTTTGAAGTGTCAAGTTTTTAAGTAAATGATCTAATTTTAGAAAGGATATCAGAAAGATGGAGTGTATCAACTGGACAATGAATGAAGTGGTGAGGAAATTTAAAACAAAGAACATTTGCAGGAAATGTGTAGTCTTATACCAGAGAAAGTAAGACTTTGGTAGGGGAAAGTGAACATGCTAACTTGCTTCAAGTATTTGAAAGACTGTTATGTAGAAAAGAGCAATTACTACTAATAAATTACTACTAATAATAGTTGGTATTTATATGGTGTTTCAATTTCCAAAATATTTTATAAATGCTTTTCAATAACCTTGGAAGGTAGAAGCTATTATTATTCCCATTTTATCGATGATGAAACTGAGATAGAGGCTAAGTTATTTTCTTAGCAACCCATACTTGTCAAGTGTCTGAGGCTGGATTTGAATTCAGGCATTCTTGATTGCAGGTCCCACAGTCAAGGCATTATGCCAACTGGATATTATATTAAACTTGTGTTCCTTGCCTTCCAGAAGGTAAAACTAGAAGTGAGTGAAAAGTTGTAGAAGCTAAATTTCTGGCCAATATAAGGGGGGCAAAATCCTAACAATTAGAGTTATTACACAAAGTGAAATGGGCCATCTTGTAAATAATTGGAGCCTCCTCCCTGGATGTCTTTAAATGAAGAAACAGTGATGATTTTTCTATTGTTTACATTGGACTAAATGATCCCTCAGGTCCTTCAAACTCCAAGGTACTAGTATTCTTTTATTTCTCATGACAGAATACAACTGCATATATATGTGACTAAGCATAATTACATGCATGAACACACACACACACACATATATATATATATATATTTTACAAAAAAAAGATTTCCTTTTAATTTCTGAGAGTTAAATTATGTGAACTATATTTAAAAGCACTAGTTTCTTAGAAGGTTTTTTTTTCCCTTCTCCCCCTGACGGATGTCTAATTAGTATGCTTTAAATTTAGAAAGCATGAATTAATTGCTGAGAACATTTCTTAGGAGAATTGGTGCAAAAAAAATCACTGAAATAACAAGGTTTTCAGACGAACTGTGAAGGTGTTCAGCCGGCCCCTTTGCTCATCTTCCTGACAAGAGGAATGTAATGTATTATTTTGTTATTAATTCCCCATTTAGGAAAAGATTTTTTTCTTCTTTTTTGAATAATAATGTGGAGGAACAAAAGCTGCTAAACATAGCAACTCCGATGACATTTTTCCTTCCTGTGTGCGTTCCTGCTTAACCGGATCTAAGAAGATGTTAGCATGTGGCTTGTAGGAATTGGGGGAGGGTGGGCTAAACCTTGTTGGGTCTCTTCTTCTTGTTACTTTACTCAGGACCTGGAAACCAAGTACACAATCTTTGTTTTGAGTTTACCAAGGACTATTCAGATGGGCTTCAGTTCTGGGGAGAATAAAATTCATTCAGCATAACTTTAAGAACAAGACAGCTTTCAATCAGTTCAAAATATCTTCTTTCTTTATCTTATTAAATATTTCTATCAATATGTATGTATATGCATGCATGTATGTGTATATATGTGTACATATATACATATATACACAGTTGTGTTTATACTTGTGCTTATCTATAATCTATCCATCCATCCATCTATTTATCTACTGATATTTTTGTCTCTACAACTACTTTACTTTGTGGTGGTGGATGCATGCAGGAGAATTAGATAATGGGACTGGAGAAGGTCTAGAAAAGAGTGACCAGAGTATCAAAAGAATAAAGAAGCAAGAAATTCACACTTAGTTGTGCCAAGTGATTTCAAACCAAAAATTAAATAACTCTTGAGTCTTGAAAAGATTTGGAAGGGTCATCACCAAAATGATTAGAAGTACAATGTGGAAAAAATGGACATGAGGACCAGATTGGGACACAGGGTGAGAGTGTACCTTTAAGAACAGATCAAAAGATGTTTATGACAGCTGAATAAGTCACAGTGCACAGTGTCTGTAATACAGTTAAAGAGCACAATATCCCAAGAGATGGTAAAAATGAAAGTATTTATAGATTAATAATGGGTTGTCATTGATGTGTAACAGAAACATAAATTGTACTAAGAAGTTTGTATATATCTAACCTGTTAGGCTGACCTCAAGGAAGACAAGTAGTTATTTTTAAGGTACTTCCCTTGGTCTTCAGTTGACAACAAAACACTAGACAAGAGTAACCACGTATTTAGCACATCAACATGATTCTTATGTTGCTTCGTCTACACAATTCCAAAACAAGAACTATTTGTACTAATTTCAAGTTTCAATTTATGCACATGAAAAGTGAAAAATTCATTCTGTTCAAATGTGCTTGTTTCCCTGATGATAATAAATAGCTTAGTAGATTCTTTTTCACTAAATTTACTGAGTATTTCAGCATCATATTTACATTATATGTCAAAATACATAGACAATTCAGTGAGAGGATTGGAGAGAAGCAAGAATTTCAGAAAACATGGCGTATTGGCATAAGAATCATCCCTACCATAGAAAATGGAGAGGCATGGGGAAGTTTTGATCCCATTACCAAAGTAAGGCCTTTACTAATGCTGCATTACCCCTTTTCAACTGGTGAATATAAAAAATATCAAGTAATAACCAATATAAAATTGTCTCTCACCCAACATCAATCATCACCAGACCTCAGTCTTTGATCTGTTCAACATTTCTAGGGTGTGAGTGATCTTCCCTCAGTGTTTGGTCCTGCTTGCCTCAGGAAAAAAAAAAAAACATATCAAATCTCACCTGATTTACTGGTTTTAGGTACCCAATTCCTCCCAGGGCCCTGAACATAACTATGTTCCTTGTCTGTAACTACTCTCATCTTATTGTAACTGTTAAGTTCCCTTTCATATAGCTACCTTGTTTTACTTTCTCCCTGCTGACTCCTTTTCTTTTTTGTGGTTCTCTGCTTCCTTATACTGTACTTTCTGATCGCAATGCTCACTGAAATTGTTTTAAGACAATCAATACCCATTCCTGGATGTCCTACCAGCTACTAAAATCCTCATTCACATGTCACTTCCATCAAAATATATTCCTTGATCCAGTCATTATCCCTATGTCCTAAACTCTATTCCATGATTTTCAAATTTATTTCATATATATATTATATAATATACGTGTGTGTGTGTGTGTATATTTAATATGTATATATATATATATACATATATATATATTTCTAGGTGCTATGTTATATCACTATGATTTCTATTGTGGATATGATACTATTATGAGATGTATTCAAAAATATTTATTTTTAGACTGTGAAAAAATAATAGGATTTTCTGAGAAATGAGTGTGTTTATAGACCAGAGCAAATGATTTAAAATAACTTACTATCATAAGACATGTCATTAATTATTTTTTTTATTTCTGTCATGATAATGGATTAAAAAAACAAAATGGATGTTAAATCTCTTAGACACTGGTGCAGAGAAATGTACCTATAGCCACCCATAAGACTATTAATTAAATAAGAGCTTTATGACATGAAGGATAATGACATTGAAAATGCCTTATATGATGCCACAGATATCTTGCAACAATGAGGTAGATATTTAACAATAATAGGAAACATCTTTAAACCTGTCTAATTTCTAGAAGTTATTTGAACCAGTACACTACTCTACTAGTGAAATGACAGGTGAGAAAAATATCTAGAAACTAATAACCATTCCTCTTACAAATCTCAAAAAAAATGCTACACAAATTCAAAACACTCTTTCTCAGGGAAGGGTTATCTGATTATCTGAAGCCATTGTTAGGTTAGATATTGAGAAATGACATTTGTGAAATCAAGAGCAGTTTAAGATACTGATAGAACTCTGTGCTTCCTAGGATTTGGGATTCTATTCAAACCTAAGAATCTACAGAGGAGAGAAACAATGCCCTTGTCTGGAGAAATCATTCAATTTTTGGAGAGGACTTTCCAGAGAATTACTTTAGTAGTGAATGGGCACCACTATGGAGAAATAGGTTAACATGATTGAAAGTCTTAAGAGATCAGTATTTGGTCTCAAATTCAGTCTGAAATCAAAGGACACTGAACTTACAAAGGGAGAATCTTTATTATCCTGAACTTTATGTACCTTAAGGGAAGTCACAGTGTCAGTACAAATGTGAATACTTTGACTCTGGTATACCCTGACCTAGTGTAGCAGCAAGCACCCCAAGCATCCTCAGGTTTTTCCGCCAATACAGGTTCTTGGATCTGCTTTAATAAAGGAAAGCAACTCAAAATGGGTTAACAAGCTTACTTTAATCAGTCAAACATGTATCGTTTACCTAGTTCAGGGGGAAAAGGTCAGCACCCCGAACCTCAAAGTATACAGGCAGAATTATCAAGACAGAAACAGATCAAGTAGACAGATATCCAAACTGTCCAACCATTATATCCATAACAAATCAGCATCTGGGTTTTTCAAAGCCAGGGGACTCTCAACAACGGCTTCCCAGAATTCAGATCAAATCACAGAACACTTCTCAAAGTGAGTCCCCAAAACAAAGCTACACATCAGGGCTTATATAGCCTTCTCCTGGCTCAGAGAATGTAACAACCTTATTGACTCACTGGCCAATCAAGAAGTATCTACTGAAAAACAAGCCTCCCTCCCCAGACTCCAGGTGCATTTTAGCCTAGGGGCAGGGAAGATCTTCCAAATTTGCATTCCCATTACAATACTACATGAGTGGGATACAGTGTGTGAATAAAGAGTCATACACAGAATTTACTGCCAATGATTTCTAACCATTTCAAGAAAAATATCAAAAGATAGTTTTCTCAGATATGGAAAATGTCACATACCCCTGAAGAAAGTATTTTAATGGTATATCACAGAAAGAAGTAAGAGCCATACATTAGCCATACTCATGACAGAGAATAAGATACATCTAGACTAATGACCTATATGTGCTGAAAATGTTTATAGCAGCTCTTTTGTGGTGGCAAGAAATTGGAAGTTGAGGGAATCCCATCAATTGCAGAATGATTGAACAAGTAGTGGTATATATTTGTGATGGAATACTATTACACTATAAGAAATGAGGGCAGGAAATTTTCAGAAAAAAACATGGGAAGAACTACATGTACTTTTTAAAAGTGAAATGAGCAGAACCAGAATATAGTGCACAGTAAAAATAATATTGCATGTTAACTACTGTGAATAACTTAGTTATTCACAGCAATAAGTGATCCCAGATAATTTTGAATACAATGATCCCAGATAAATCTGAAGGACTTCTGATGAGAGGTGCTGTCCATCTCAAGAGAAAGAACTGGGAAAGCCTGAATGAAGAATGAAGATATTTTTTCTTTAATTCCTTTAGTTTTCTTTTTTTTTTTAGTAGCACGACTTACAAGGAAATGTGTTTTGCATGATTACACATTTATAGTCTATGTCAAATTGCTTGCCTTCTCAATGGGGGAGTAGAAGGAAAAGGGGGGAGAGAATTTGGAACTTAATATTTTTTAAAAGAATGTTAATGGGGTGGCTAGGTGGCCCAGTGAGTAGAGCACCAACCCTGGAGTCAGGAGTACCTGAGTTCAAATCCGGCCTCAGTCACTTATAACATGTATTAGCCATGTGACATTGGGCAAGTCAACCCCAATTGCCCTCCAAAAAGCAAAAAAAAAAATGTTCAAATCGTTTTTGCATGTAATTGGGGAAAAGAAAATATTAAATTAAAAATAGATTTCTTTGAAGTGAATATCTTAATAATTTTTTGATTGATTGACTAAAATAAAAGTAGATTTAGGCTTCCTCCCAATATTGTAAACACTGTCCTACTGATTTGCATTGCATATTTAAAAACATAAAGTTCAGTGAGCCCTTTAGGCTGTGTATAAGTTTTTCATTTCTTGATGAAGGTAGAAAAAATATAAATGTTATACTAGTGATGACTTATGGTTTATCATATATGTATAAGTGTAATCTAACCAGGAATCAGAAAACTTCAACTGTTTCTAAGGTTTTGTAGAAGTAATATAGTTTGTACCTTGGTTTCACATACATGATCCACTCTTATCAATGTAGACACATTGAAAGCCAACTATTTAAGGAGATGTCATCCTAGTCAGGAATTGAAGGATTTAGAATATTACCTTTCTAGCATTTGGGAGAGGCACTGCTGAACTATTTCTTAAAAAAAAAAACTAAACTAAACTAATTTTACTATTTAATATTCACTTCCATAATATTTTTAGTTCTAAATTTTCTCTTCCTTCCTCCCTCCCTACCCCCTCCTCACAAAAGCATGCAATCATATATAGCCTCTACATATACATTCATTATAAACATATTTTCACATTAGTCATATTGTAAAGAAGAATTAGAACCTAAGGAAGAAAGAAAGAAAATGTGAGGAAATGGTCTGTTTCAATCTGCATTCAGACCCCATAGGGTGTTTTGTTTGTTTTTGTTTTTCTGGATGTGGATAGCATAATGAGACTTTTGGACTTGTCTTAGATCCTGTATTGCTTAGAAAAGTTGTCTGTCAAAGTTAGTCATCTCACAATGTTGCTGTTACTGGTTACAATGTTTTCCTGCTTCTGCTCACTTCTCTCAGCATCAGTTAATATGTCTTTCCAGGCTTTTCTGAAGTCTGCCTGCTCATCATTTGTTATAACACAATAGTATTCCATCACATTCAAATACCACAATTTGTTCAGCCATTCCCTGACTGATGGGCATCCCCTCAATTTCCAATCCTCCCCTCCACCATTTTCTCTCTCCTTTCTCCCTTTTCTTTTTCACTGGAGTTTTACTTTTCACCATTACCTCCCTCAATTATCTCTCTCTTCAATTAGCCCCCTCTCTTTTCTTTCCCTTTACACATACTGCTTCTTATCTCTTCTATTTACTCCCTCCCTTTTCTTTCCCCTTTTCCATCCTACTTCCTATAGGGTAAGTTAAAATTTCTATAGCTAACAAGTAAAGTTAATCTCCCCTTCCCTTCTCTCTCTACTGTAATATGATTTTGTGCCTCTTCATGTGACGTTATTTACCCTTTTCTATCTCCTTCTTTTCCTAGTACAATCCCTTTTCACCATTTAATTAGAATTTTTATCATCACATCAAAGTCAACTTATACCCAAGCATCCTGTCTATGTATACCGCTTCTAAATGCCGTAACAAAGATAAAACTCAAGAATTACAAGTATAATTTTCCCATGTAGGGATGTAAACACTTTGCACATTATGTTGTGCTGTGTTTTTTTTTTCCTATTTATTATTTTATTGAATCTTGTATTTGAAGATCTATTTTTTTCTGCTGATCTCTGGTCTTTTCATCATTAAGGTTTGGAAATTCCCTATTTCAGTGAATATCATTCCCTCCCTGAAATATTATGTTCACTTTTACTAGATTGTTAATTTTTGGTTGTAATCTAAGCTTTTTTTGCCTTGTGAACTATTGTGTTCCACACCCTCCGATCTTTTACTGTATAAGCCACAAGGTCTTCCATAATCAACACTGTAGTTGCATGATATTTAAATTGTTTCTTTCTAACAGCTTAAAATATTTTCTCTTTGACCTGGTAATTTTGAAATTTAGCTACAATATTCCTTGGTGTTTTCAATTTTGGATCTCTTTCAGGAGGTGATTGAAGCATTTTTTTCCAGTGATTATTTTACCTTCTGTTTCTATGACCTCAGGGAAGTTTTCTTGATGATTGATTTTTTTTTCATTTTTCAATGCTTTATTAACTTCTGATTTACATCATTCATTTCTGTCAGATGATGAGTTACAAATTTTCTTCCCGTTTTTCCCCTGCCCACCACCCCAAAATAGCAGTCCCACAGGATATCCCCTCCTCCAATCTGCTCTCTTCTATATCTTCTCTCATACCCCCTTCAACTTTTCAAGTAGGGCATGGTGCATCTCTGTGCCTCAGTGCTTGTAATTTTTTCCCAATTACATGTGAAATAGTATTAATAATATTATATATATATACATACATACATATATAATATTTGATTTTAAAACTTTGAATTCCACATTCATTACCTTTCTCTCTTATTTTATATTATATTATTTTATATTATTCCCTTACTGAGAAATAAGCAGTTCAGTCAAGGTTGTACGTGAGTAACTAATGCAAAACATTAACATAGTATACATATTGTAAAAGACTGACTATATTTCGCTCCCTCCTATCCCACCTGCCACTTGTTCTATCCTCTACTTTGATCCTGTCCCTTTTCAAAAGTGGGTGCTTCCAACGACCCTCCTCCCCCAGGCTGCCCTCCCTTCCATCATCCTCCCTCTCATACATTTCCCCTCTACCCTCAGGTAGGGTGAGTTACCTTATTTAGTGTGTATTTCATGCCCTCCTAGAGACAAATTCAATGAGAATAAGTGTGAATCATTCCCTTTTGCCTTCCTATTCTTCCCCTCCATTGTAACCATTTTCCCTTGCCTCTTCTATATGAGATGTTTCTACCCCATTCTATCTCTCCCCATCTCCTGCCATTATATTCTTCTCTCAATTCTTAATTTCACCTTTTAAGTATCATACCCTTCTATTAAATGGGTCTTATTCCCTCTATCTATGTATAACTGTAAACATATATACATACATTCACATATGTATTCATACGTGCATATACCCTCCAATATATATATTCCCTTTAACTAAAATCATACTGAGAAAACTTTTATCAGTTACAATTATTGTTTTTCCATGTAGGAATGTTAATAGTTAAACTTTGATAAGCTCCTTATGATTTCTTTACCCTGTTTAACTTCTCATGCTTTTCTCTTGCTTCTTGTATCTGAATGTCAAATTTTCTATTCAACTCTGGTACTGTCAGGAAGAATGCTTGAAAGTCCTCTATTCCATGGAATGGCCATATTTTCCTCTCAAACATGATACTCAGTTTTGCTGAGTAGGTGATTCTTGGTTTTAGTCCCAACTCCTTTGACCTCCAGAATATCATATTTCAAGCCCTTTGTTCCCTCAGTGTAGAAGCTGCCAGATCCTCAGTTATCCTCATTGTGTTTCCACAATATTCAAATTGTTTCTTCCTGGATGCTTGTAAAATTCTCTCCTTAATCTGGGAATTCTGCTACCTGGCTATAATGTTCCTAGGAGTTTTCTTTTTGGGATCTTTTTCAGGAGGTGATCAGTGGATTCTTTCAATCTCTATTTTGCCCTCTGCTTCTAAAACATCAGGGCAGTTTTCCTTGAGAATTTCTTGGAGGATGATTTCTAGGTTTTTTCTTTGATCATCATGGCTTTCAGGTAGTCCAATAATTTTTAAATTATCTCTCCTGGATCTATTTTCCAGGTTAATATTTTTTCCCATGACATATTTCACATTGCCAACTGGTCTCAGCAGCACTGTTGTTCTTCAGCAGCTTCTCACCCTGGTGCAAAAGTCAACGCACTCCTAACTACTGGGTCCCAAAGTCCACACTGCACTGACCTCTCACTTTGTTCTTAGCATCTATGTGTTGATAATTCTGGACTGGCACAATTTCTGGTGATATGGAGTCCCTCCAGCTGGGGGCTAGTCAGGCCTGCCATGGGGCTAAAACCTGGGCTTTGGGCTGGTGTCAGCTCCCAGAATGCTGCATCAGCCAGCCTGACACACACACAGTCCCCAGCTGGAGGTTAGCTTCTCTGTGTCATTTTGTGGGTTCTGTAGCTCCAAAGTTTGTTCAGAGCCCTATTTTGCATGAATTGGAGGTGGTGGGACCCGGAGTTCTGCATAGGTCCTGTTTCTACTCTGCCATGGTGACTCCCTTGATGATTTCTTGAAAGATATGCTTCAGACTCTTTTTTTTTATGGTTTTCAGGTAGACTAATTATTTTAAAGTTATTTCTTCTGGATCTATTTTGCAGCTCAGTTATTTTACCAATGAGGTATTATATCTTCTCTTCCATTTTTTTCATTATTTTGTTTTGTTGATTCTTGATATCTCATAGAATTATTAGGTTCCATTTGCCCAATTCTAATTTTTGAAAATTACCTTGTGTTTAATTTTCAACCTTCATTTTTACAAAATTTTTTAATTCAAAATTTTCTCCCAGTCTCCCTCCCCATCCCAAGATTGCATGCATTCTGATTATGCTTCCCCCTACTCTGCCCTCTCTTCTTTCACACAACCTCAATCCCCATCCCCCTTTTTTTTCTTTAGGGCAAAATAGATTTCTTTACCCTATTGACTATATATCTTATTTCACAGTTGCATGTAAAAACAATTTTTTACATTTGTTTTGAAATATTTGAGTTACAATTTGTCTTTCTTATTCCCTCCTCACCCACCCTCATTGAGAAGAAAAGCAATTCATTTTAGACTATACAAGTGTAGCAATGCAAAACACTTCCATAACAGTCATGTTTTGACAGACTAATTATATTTCCCTCCATTCTATCTATCCTGCCCCTGTTATGGGTAAGGGAATTTAAGATTTTCCCTGTCCTTAGGCCTTTTGATAGGCTTAAGTGACTCTGACAACCCTCCTTAATTTGAAAATATACTCTGTCCCTTAATAGCCTGAATGTGGTCACATGGAGCCTGTGATGGAAGGCTTGTTTTTCAGGAATGCCCACACTTTGTTGTTTTATGATTGGGCAATGGGTCAAGAGGGATGTGACATTCTCTGAGCCAGTAGAAGTCTATATTTGCCCTGATGTGAGATTTTTCTTTGGGACTCACTTTGAGAAGTGTTGTGTGATTTGACACGATGATTCTGGGCAGCTGTTGAGGCCTCTGGCTTTGAAAAGCCAAATGTTGGTGCTTCCTTCTCTAGTAACTTACTAGGTATGGATGTAATGGTCAGATAGTTGGAAGGCTGCCTACTTATCTGTTTCTCTGTCTGCTTGTAACTTGTTTGTATTCTTTGAAGTTCTGTGCTCATCTTTTCCCCCTGAACTAGGAAAATGACACGTGTTTAATTAAAGCAAGATTGTTAACCCATTTTGAGTTGCTCTCCTTTACAAAGGATATCTAAGAACCTGTGTTGGCAGCCACCCTGGGTATGGTAGGGTGTTTGCTGCTACAAATGGCATTGTCGGCAGGATCTGCAGACTAAAAGGAAAGTATGGGGACTGGGATAATTGTTTGTTTCCCAGTTGTGGTAGCTGTGACTCTGTGGAGCCATGGAAAAGGAGAGAAAAATGGCTGAAAAATGTTGAGATGAAAGCAGGAATGGTGAGCTGCCTGCATCAGGATTGGGGCAGAAGCTAGGAGCGGCTGCCCAGTGTGAGAGGAGAAGGAACCCAGGAGTTCAGAATTCAGCCACAGATCAAGATAAGGGCTGTGTGTCAAGGCAGAAGCACTGAATGTGTTTTGCTTCTGCATCCCATAGTTTGGGACCCAGGGAGAGGATAGATTTGTGTCTATGGTGGGTGGAGTGAAGTGCCATGGACCCCCAAGGACTCCACCCTGTTGGTTTTGTTACCCAGTCACCCCTCAGGACTTGGAAGCAGGGGCTGAAGCAGTGTTAAGACTGGGACTTGGCTCATTAGAGCCTGCACCTGAATGTACTTTGTGTTTGTTTAAGGCCCTGTGGCCACTTTGGTTACAAGTTGTTATGTATCTTGCAAATATGATGTCTCTATTTTGTGAGGATTATGTGGTACTTAGGAGATGTTAATGCTAATTCAGATGTAAATTGCCTATGTAAAGGGCATGAAAGAAATTGTTATGGGAATGCTAATCTATGATCTTCCCTGCCACCAGGTCCTTTTATAAGCTTAAGTGACTCTGGCAACCTTCCTTAATTTGAAAATATACTCTGTCAGCTAATAGGCTGGTCACATGGAGCCTGTGGGGAGAGGATTTTCAGGAATGCACAAACGTTGCTTCTTTGTGATTGGGCAAAGGGTCAAGAAGGTTGTGACATTCTCTGAGCCCCCTACTTATTCTATTTTCTACTTTGACCCTGTTCCTTTTCAAAAGTATTTGCTTCTGACTACCTCCTCCCCAACCTGCCCTCACTCCTATTATCTCCACTCCAATGAGAGTAAGGTTCACTCATTCCTTCTCACCTCCTCCCTCATCCCCTCCATTGTGAAACCTTTTCATTGCCTCTTTTATGTGAGATACTTTATCCCCCCTTTATCTCTCCCTTTCTCCTTCTCTCAATATATGCTGCTATCAACCCTTAATTTTATTTTTAGATATCATCCCTTCAGTTTCAACACACCGTGTACCATCCATCCATCCATCTATCTATTATCTATCTATCTATCTATCTATCTATCTATCTATCTATCTATCTATCTATCTATCTATCTATCTATCTATCTTTCTATCTATCATTTCCTCTAACTACCCTGATACTGAGAAAGGTCTCCTAAGTTACAAACATTATCTTTCCATGTAGGAATGTAAACATTTCAATTGTAATAAGTCTCTTATGATTTCTTTTTCCTGTTTCCTTTTCATGCTTCTCCTGAATCTTGAATTTGACAGTCAGTTTTTTTTTTTTTTATTCAGCTCTGATCTTCTCAGCAAGAATGCTTGAAAGTCCTCTATTTCATTGAATGTGCATTTTCCCCCTGAAGAATTATGCTCAGTTTTGCTTGGTATGTGACTCTTGGTTTTAATCTTAACTCCTCTGACCTCCAGAATAGCATATTCCAAGCCCCTCAATCCCTTAATGTAGAAGCTGCTAGGCAATTCTAATGTTTAAGTAATTGTGTTCTTCTGTTAGATTTTGTACCTCCTTGTCCATTTGGACCATTTTACTTTTTAAAGAGTTCTTCTCTTTAATGAGCTTTTGTGCCTCCTCTTTCATTTGGTCAATTCTACTTTTTAAGGAGTTGTTTTCTTCAATATACTTTTTTTTCCATTTGGCCAATTTCATTTTTTACAGATTCATTCCCTTCAGTGTACATTTTATTCCCATTTGACCAATTGTATTTTTTTTTTGGTTTAAGTGATTTATTCAGGGTCACACAGTTAGTAAGTGTCTGAAGAAAGATTTAAATTCAAATCTTCATCTCTCTATTAATTGTGACACCTAAATAACTCTTTTTCTTCTTTTTTTAAAATTTATTTTTAGTTTTCAAAATTCATTTACACAAGATTTTTCGCTGCAATTTTTCTCTCCCCATTTTCCCCTACCCCACCCCAAAAAAGCAAGCTTACTGAAAACCCCTCCCCCAATCTGTTCTTTCTTATATCCTTCTTCTTCACCCCCCCCTAACTTTCTAGTAGGGCAATATGGGATTCTATACCCCCACTACCTGTATACATTATTTCCCAGTTGCATGTAATTTTTTTTTAATATTTGTTTTTAAAACTTTGAGTTCCAGATTTTTTTCCCTTCTTCCCTCCTCACCCCCTGCCACTGGGAAGATAAGCAATTAAATATAGGTTGTACAAGTGTAGTTACCCAAATCATTTCCATAGTAGTTATATTGTGAAAGATTATTTTCTCCTTTGACACTATCCCTTTTCAAAAATGTTTGTTTCTAACTACCCTCTCCCCCAATCTCCTCTCTCTTCTATCCTCCCTCCCCTCTTATTCCGTACCCCCCAATTTTCCTGAAGGGTAACCCTATTGAGGGGTATGTTATTCCCTCCTTAAGCCAAATTCAATGAGAATCAGATTGTCCTATTCTCTTTCATCTTCCTGTTCTTCCCCTCCATTGTAAAAATTTTCTCTTGCCTCTTCTATATGAGATCATTTACCCCAATTTATCATTTCCATTATTCTCCCAATAAATTCCTCTCTCACCTCTTAATTTTATTTTTTAGATATCAGCTCTACTTTTTTAACTCATCCTGTGCTCTCTATGTATACAGAAACATACAAATGCCAACATTCACATATATATTTATATACACATACATATGAGTATATGTATATATGTATATGTATGTATATATATATATATGTATGTATATACACACACATATATATTCCATTCAGCTATCCTCATACTGAAAAAAATTTTTCCATGTAGGAATGTAAAAAGTTAAATTTTAATATGTTCCTTATGATTTCTTTTTCCTGTTTACCTTCTCATGCTTCTCTTGCTTCTTGTATTTGAAAGTCAAATTTTCTGTTCAGCTCAGGTTTTTTCATCAAGAATGCTTGAAAGTCCTCCATTGCATTGAATGACCATATTTTTTCCCTGTAGCATTATATTCCATTTTTGTGGGTAGGTGATTCTTGGTTTTAGTACTAGCTCTTTTGACATGAACAATATAATTTTTGTAGCCTGTTGATCCCCTAATGTAAAAGCTGCTAGGTCTTGTGCTATCCTGATTTTGTTTCCAAAACACTCAAATTGTTTCTTCCTGACTGCTTGCAAAACTTTCTCCTTGATCTGAGAACTCTGAAATTTGGCTATAATATGCCTAGGAGTTGTTTTTTTTTTCAGATTTTTTCAAGAGCTGATTGGTGAATTCTTTCAATTTCTAGTTTGCCCTCTGGTTCTATAATATCAGGGCAATTTTGCTTGAGAATTTCTTGAATGATGGTGTCTAGACTCTTTTTTATTTTATCATGGCTCTCAGTAGACCAATAATTTTTAAATTATCTCTCCTGGAATCTATTATCCAGATGAATGTTTTTGACAATGAGATATTTCACATTGTCTTCTATTTTTTTTTCATTTTTTGGATCTGTTTTATAGTATCTTAATTTCTCATAAAGTCATTAGCTTTCATTTGCTCCAATCTATTTTGAAAGAGTTATTTTCTTCAGTGACCTTTTGAAATTCATTTTCCATCTGGCAAATTCAGCTTTTCAAAGCATTCTTCTCATTGGCTTTTTAGGCCTCTTTTGCCATTTGAGTTAATTTATTTTTTAAGGTGTTATTTCCTTCAGTTTATTTTTGGGTCTCCTTTATCAGGCTGTTGACTTGCTTTTCTTCTATCATTCTCATTTCTCTTCCCAATTTTGCCTCCACTTCTCTTACTTGATTTTCACAATCCTTCTTGAGCTCCTCCATGGCTTGTAACCAATTCATATTTTTCTTGGAGGCTTTTGATGCAGGAGTTGTGACTTCACTGTCTTCTTACCACTCCATTCCTTGATCCTTTTTGTCCCCCAAAAAGGATTCTATTATCTGTTTGTGTATCCATTGCTTGTTCATATTGGCAACGAATTACTTGACTTTTGAGCTCTTTGCCACAGTAGAACTCTGCTTCCAGAATGGAGAGAAATATGTCACAAATCACTAGGAGTTTTGCAGCTGCTGGAGCTATTAGAAGGGCACCCCCTCTCCAGCCCCCACATGCTCTGGCTCACTGGTCACACACCCCAGGACCACCCCCCAGACCATGATCTGGATCCAACCAGTCAAAACAAGAGTGATTTCCCTCTGCATGGTGACTTGGACCCCTATAATCTGCAAGCCCAGAAACCTGGAAGCACCCATGTGGCAGTGGCTGCTGCCACCATGCCTCCTCTGCTTTTCACCCTGGGGGTAGCATCCCAACTGCTTTCCTCCTGTTCCAAAAAAGTTGCACACAGACCTTTTACTTAGTCTTTGGCAATTGTGGATTGAGAAGGCTGGAAATTGTTACAGCTGCTGGTTATTTACTCTTGTGAAGTCTGCTCTGGATGCCACTGGTTGGTTCTGCCCTTGGTCTAAAATTGCAGCTCAGTTGGGACTGTGCTTGGTTCCCAGTGCCCGGTGATGGAGACTTACTGCCAGCCTGCCAGGTTTCCTTAAGCAAGAAATTAGTTTTTCTCTATCACTTTGTGGGTTCTTTAGCTCTAAAGTTTGTTTAGAGTAATTTTTTTACATGTATTGGAGGAGGTGGAAGCTGGAGCTATATGGAAATCCTCTTTCTACTCTGCCATCTTGGCTCCTTTCCCCCCCCCATCCCCTACAATTGTATTTTTTAATTTTTTTCAAATGCTTTATTAATTTCTGATGTACATCATTCATTTCCACCAGATTTTGAGTTACAAATTTTCTCCCTGTTTTTCCCCTACTCACTGCTGCAAAATAGCAGTCCCACAGGATATCCCCTCCTCCAAACTGCTATATCCCATATTTTCTCCCATACATCTTTTGACTTTTCCAGTGGATCTCTATGCCCCAGTGCCTGTACCTGTATATCTTATTTCCCAATTACATGTAAAACAGTATTAATAATAGTATGCATACCTTTTTAATATTAAAACTTTGAATTCCAGATTCATTCCCTTCCTCCCTTTTCTCCCACCAATACTGGGAAGATAAGCAGTTCAGTAGAGGTTGTACATGTGTGGCTAATGCAAAACAATAACATAGTAGATATATTGTAAAAGACTTACTATATTTCCCTCCCTCCTATCCCACCTCCCACTTGTTCTATTGTCTACTTTGATCCCGTCCCTTTTCCAAAGGGGGTGTTCCCAACTTCTCTTCCCCCCCAGCCTGCACTTTCTTCCATCATTCACCCTCTCATTCCCTTCCCTCCCCCTACTCTGCTGCAGGGTAAGATACACTATTTAGTGTTTTTTGTTTCATTCCCTCCTCAAGTCAAATTCTATGGTAATGAGGTTGACCCATTCCCTTTTGCCTTCTTATTCTTCCCTTCCATTGTAAACATTTTCCCTTGCCTCTTCTAAATAAGTTAGTGTACCCTATTCTGTCTCTCCCCATCTCCTCTCATTATATTCCTCTCTCACCTCTTAATTTCACCTTTTAAGTATCATCCCTTCCTGTTAAATTGGTCCTGTGCCCTCTCTTTATGTATACATGAAAACTTTTTTTTTTTTTATTAAGCAATCAGGGTTAAGTAACTTGCTCAAAGTTACATGGCCAGTTATTTCTGGGTGTGGTGCTGAGTGTCTGAGCCTGGGATTCGATCTCCAGGTCATCCCAACACTGGAGCCGGTGCTCTTACTCGCTGAGCCACCTGGCCGCCCCTAAGCAATTGGGGCTAAGTAACTTGCTCAAGGTTACACGGCCAGGTGTTTCTGGGTGGGTGCTAAGTGTCTGGGCCCAGGATTCGATCTTCAGGTCGTTCTGACACTGAAGCCAGTGCTCTTACTCGCTGTGCTACCTGGCCGCCCCTACATGTAAACTTATACACCCATTAACATATACCCTCATATATAGACATGTATATATATATATATATATATATATATGTATATATATATATATATATATATATATATATATAACTTTTTATATATATAACTTTTTTCTATTCCCTTCAACTACTGAGAGAAGTTTCATAAGTTAAAATTACTGTTTTCCATGTAGGAATGTTAATAGTTCAACTTCAATAAGGTCCTTATGATTTCTTTTCCCTGTTTACCTTCTCATACTTCTCTTGCTTCTTGTATCTGAATGTCAAATTTTCTTATTCAACTCTGTTTTTTTCAGCAAGAATGCTTGAAAGTCCTTGGTTCCACTGAATGACTATATTTTCCCCTGCAACATGATACTCAGTTTTGCTGGGTAGGTGACTCTTGGTTTTAATCCCAGATCCTTGGGCCTCTGGAATATCATATTCCAAGCCCTTTAATCCCTCAGTGTAGAAGCTGCCAGATCTTGGGTTATCCTGGTTGTGTTTCCATAATATTCAAATTGTTTCTTACTGGCTGCTTGTAACATTATCTCCTTGATCTGGGAATTCTGCTACCTGGCTATATTATTCCTAGGTGTTTTCTTTTTGGGATCTTTTTCAGGAGGTGATTGGTGGATTCTTTCAACCCCTATTTTGCCCTCTGGTTCTAAAACATCAGGGCAGTTTTCTTTGAGAACTTCCTGGAGAATCATTTCTAGGTTCTTACTTTGATCATGGCTTTCAGGTATTCCAATAATTTTTAAATTATCTCTCCTGGATCTGTTTTCCAGGTCAGTGGTTTTTCCCATGACATATTTCACATTGCCTTCTATTCTTCCATTTGTTTGGGTCTGTTTCACAGCATCTTGATTTCTGATAAAATCATTAGTTTCCATTTCCTCCAATCTAATTCTGAAGTAATGTTTCTCTCAGTGAGCTTTTTACATTATTTTTCCATCTGGCAAATTGTCTTTTTAAGGTATTCTTCTCCTCATTGCCTCTTTGAGCCTCTTTTTTTCCATTTGAGTTAGTCTACTTTTTAAGGTGTGATTTTCCTCAGTCAGGCTGTTGACTCTAATTTCATAATTTTCTTGTATTGTTCTCATTTCTCTTCTCAATTTTTCCTCCACTTCTCTTATCTGCTTCTTAAAGTCCTCTATGGCTTGTAACCAGCTCCTATTTTCCTTTGAAGCTTTTGGTGCAGGAGTTCTGACTTCACTGTCTTCTTCCTCCTGATCCATGCTTTGCTCCTTTTTATCCCCAAAATAGTAATCTAATGTTGGAATCTTCTTTTTGCTTTATTTCTTTTGCCTGGTCATGTAGCCCCTCATTCACTTGACTGCTGGGCTTTTTGCCACTGTAGGACTCTGCCATCAGACAGGGGAGCTTTCGTCCCAAAAGCTTGGGTTTTCTCAGCTGCCGGAGGTAATAGATGGGTGCCTTCTCTGAGGTCTCCACATGCTCTGGCAAGCTGGCCACACACCCCAGGACCTCCACGCTCATTGCAATGCAGATCCAAGAAGGTTAAAGCAAGAGTGATTTCCCCTCAGATTGGTGGTTTGTCGCCCTACACTCTGCAGACCAGGAGCTGAAGCTGCCAATTGGCGCTGCCTGTTGTGCCAGTGTCTCAGTGGCTTCTCCCCCTGGGGGCAAAAGCCATGCACTCCCACTTACTGGTTCCCAAAGTCCAGACTGCACTGACCTCTCACTTTGTCCTTCTCATATATGTTTTGATAAATCTGGAAAAAGCCACAGCTGCTGTTGATCTGGAATCCCTCTGGCTGGTGGCTTGTCAGGCAGCCCTGGGGCTAAAGCCTCAGCATGGGGCTAGGCTCAGCTCCCAGAACATTGTACTAGCCAATTCCTACTGGCCTGGGGGGCTGTCCTCAGTGTGAGGTTAGCTTCTCTGTGTCATTTTGTGGGTTCTGCTGCTCCAAAGTTTGTTTACAATCCTCTTTTACATGCATTGGGGAAGATGGAAGCCAGAGCCCAGTGGGGAGGTCCTGCTTCTACTCTGCCATCTTCACCAATTGTATTTTTTAAGAACTTTTTTTCTACATTCAATTTTTGTCCTTCATTTTCCAAGCTAATGACACTCTTACATACCTCTACTATCTTTACCCAATTTTTCTTGTCCCTCTGTAATTCAACTTTTAAAATCCTTCTTGAGCAATTCCAAGAAGACTTTTTGAGCCTGATACCTATTTCCCTTTGACTTTTTGGATGTGTGTATATTGAAAATGTTGCACTCGTGAATTTGTACCTTGATCATCCCTGTCCCTATGATAAGAATCTATGGTCATTGTCCATTTCTGCTTTTTTCTCATGATATTTGCCTATTTTCTGGCTTTTAAATTTGAGCTCTCCTACTGGAGCATGGGGGCACTGTCCCAAGTTTTTTGTGCTGGCATCCTAGTCTCTGGCTTTGTGTGCTGGAGCCTCAGGTGCTGGCAGTTGAAAGCTGTTTCTGGCAACTTACCTGGTACTGAGATGTGATCAGCAATAGTGAAGCTCTCAGGGTGGGTGGGTGGGGGAATCTTGCCCCTCATGGATGCCTGATCACCAGGGTTTCTCTGAAGCACCAGAAGTTCTGGATGCTGGAGGATGCCTGCCCTCAGTAGAATTGTGCTTCCTGAAATTGTGCTGTAGCACCTGGTTGTTTGGCTGCTGGAGAATGCCTGCCTGCCAGCATACTTGGTTGTATTCCAAGCTAAATTCTACCAGTTCCCCTGCCAGTACCAAAACACTCAGAGGGCCTGGTGCTTTTGCTTGTATGCTCCACCACCCTGGGGCTCATAATCTCCCATTGGTTTTCTGAGATGGAGTTTTGCTATTGGCTTGCTAGAACACCTTCATCCTTTATTGCTCCCTTTCCACCAGAGGAAGAAGGGCCTTTCCCATTAATCCCCCAAGCCTCCTGAGCTAAAAGAAGGCTGTGCCCTGTCTTTCTGCTGGCTCAACTATTGTAGGAGATTTCCTGGTGTAAAATTTTTTTTGATTTTTTTTTCAAATATGTGTGTATGCTAATGTAATGTGTATATTTACACATATATAGATACATATATACACATACACACAAACACGTGTGTATATGTATAAATTTTAGACTCAAAGGCCAAACACAAATATAGAATAGAGAAAAGAAACAATTTTGGAACTTGAGTACAAAGTAAGAAAGGAAAAATAGCATGTCTTGTGCATAGCAGAATATAAGAGAGGATTCAAAATACATAAGGATAAATTTTCATTTTAAGAAAGCCTGTATGATAAATAATACACATTGTGTTAAAAACTGTTCATCTTTTCTTTACTTCCTTATAAACTTCCTTTTGTTCTGTGCTGTTCACTTTTTTACTTTGTTCTAATTTTTCACTTCCCCACCTCCCCCCAGAAGGCAACTATTAAGTTTGGATTTGTTTTTCTATAGCTATAGTTATAAACATATGTATACAGACATATACTTTCCCAAAGATATTCTACTCCTGGCTTTCATTTTTAGTTTGTGGATATCTTTTGTTTCCTATCCCTCCTGTCTCCTCTACTTTGCTTCTACCTGATACCTTGCCCTCCTGTAACTTGCCTACCCCTCTCCAAGGATTCCTCTTCTATCCTCCCATTCCCATAAATCCAAAGAACCTTTTATACCCCCTCTTACCTGTTCCCTCATCCTCCACTCTATAAAGATTTTTCCCTTGTCCTCTCCTCCCTCCCTATGCCCCTACCATTTTATTTTTCTGAATTTAGAAGACATATAAAATTCTAAATATAGAAGTCTTAGTCCCTCTAAACCCATTCCCAATGAAAGTAGGGTACCAGAATTATCAGTCCTCCTCACCATCTAATTTCTCTGTATTGATTCCACCTCTTGAACCAAATTTGTACAAAATAATAACTTGTTTTAGTTGTTCCTAAATGGTCTAACTTTTAAAATTCATATTATATTCAGCTTTACCCCCAATCTTTATTATGAACTAACCAATTATTAATAAGAATATTAGATATACATTCAGCATTTTACACATATAAAAAAAAACAGGTTTTCCTTATAGATCCCTTATACTCAGTGTTTGGTATGAACCTTCTATTTTATTGGCTCTTTCTTGTATGTCACATCATCTATTAAGTTTGGTTTTGTTTTAACGGAGTCTTGAAAGTCTGAGAGTTGGCGGCAGCGGCACGGTGGCAGCGCAGCAGTCGCAGACCGGAAGGCGTGGTGAGGCCGGCAGAAACAGTCCTGGAAGGGGCCTGATCAACCCGGAGGGCAAGTCTTCCCACCAACCGCAAGGGCCACTATCAGGCCTATCACCAAAGGGCTGGGACTGGAAAGAGCAAGGTAAGAAGCAAATACAGGGGCCCCTGTACTGGACAGCAAACACTCCTGGGGCTACCACTTCATAGCCCAGAAATCTTTTTTAAAAAAAGCTCCTTTCAGGACCTCCAAAGACAAGGATGACAGAGTGAACCCCACTTCCTCCAAAAACCCCCTCTGACCCTGAAAATATAGTAAATATTGCCCAGAGCAAAACCCTCTACAGTAAAGGCTTGGGATCCTAGAGGAAGGGCGTGGTTAGGACCCGGCCTCAAAATGGGAGAAAGCAGACTACAAAGACAAAGACTCTGGAGTCCTACTATCCTCAGAGGGAGGAACCAACCTCAGAGGGAGACAATGTGGACTCCACACCCAAAGCTGAAACTTCAACAGGGAATGGATCCCAAGCACAGAAGGCTCTCCTAGATGAGATCAAAAGGAACTTTGAAAGCAAAATGAGAGAGATAGAAGACAAAATCAATAATTTTCTCAAAACGAAAATAGCAGAATTCGAAAAACATTATAATAAGGAAAACATCTCTAAAAGGAAAAGTGTATGATATGGAAAAGGAGCTTCAAAAATTAACCAAATAAAATGATTTGCTAAAAACCAGAATTAAACAAATAGAAACAAATAACTCTATGAGGAACCAAGAATTAGCCAAGCAAAACAACAAAAATGAATAATTAGAAAAAGAGGTAAAATACCTCAAAGAAAAAATAAATGACCTGGAAAATAGATCCTTGAGAGATAATCTGAGAATCATAGGCCTACCAGAAAATTATGATGAAAAAATGAGCCTGGACAATATTCTCCAAGAGCTCGTTAAGGAAAACTGCCCTGAGATACTAGAACCTGAGGGGAAAATAGAAATCGAGAGAATCCACCGGACACCTGCTGTAAGAGATCCCAAACTGAAAAATCCTCTAAATGTTGTGGCCAAACTCCAGAACTACCAGATAAAAGAGAAAATACTTCAAGCGGCCAGAAAGAAACAATTCAAATATCAAGGGTCCACAGTGAGGATTGCACAGGATTTGTCAGCCTCTACACTGAAAGATCGGAGGCAGTGGAATACAATTTTCTGGAAGGCAAAAGAGCTCGGGTTACAACCAAGGATCACATACCCAGCAAGACTGAGCATACTCTTCCAGGCAAAGAGATGGTCATTCAATGATATAACAGAGTTCCAGACCTTCTTGATAAAAAAGCCAGAACTCAATGGAAAATTCAATTTCCAATTACGAGAAGCAACAGAGACTTAGAAAGGTAAACAAGGAGAACACACACACACACACACACACACACACACACACCCTGATATTTGATAAGAGCAAACTGGTAAGAGACAAGTACAGGGTATGAGTATAAAATACACAAAATGATGATTTAAAAAAAAATCTTGTTAAGGGCTACAAAGGGACGGGGTGAAGTGGAAAAGGGTAAATTATGCCACTCATAGAGGCATAAAAACTGTATAGCAGAGGAAAAAAAGCGAGGGTGTTGGGAAGCATATGAGCTTTTCCCTCATTGGTTTTGGTACAAGGAGGGATTAACAACCAGTTAAGCATAGGATGCTATAGAGAAGGAACGCAAAAAGAATCATTTTAGAGGGAAAGAAGGGAGGGAGAGGAGCTTTGCACGAGATCTGTTCCTGTCATTCTTGATGCGAAGAAAAAATAGCATACTTCATTAGGTATAACAATATCCTACAGGCAGTAGGAGGGGGAAAGGGTTACAAAAGGCGGGTGGGAGTGGTTTGTAGGGAGGGAAGTAGTAAAGGGAAAAGGGAAGGAAAAGGGAGGGGGGCCGAAAAGGGAACACTGAGGAAGGTGGTGGTCAAAAGGAAAACTATTAAGGGGGCGAAGGCAGAAGGGAGGGAAAATATGAACATTAACAGGGGCAGGAATAGGATGAGGGGAAAGAAACAGATAACAATCATAACTGTAGATGTGAATGGAATGAACTCTCCTATAAAATGGAGATGGATAGCAGAATGGATTAGAAATCAAAATCCTACAATATGCTGTTTACAAGAAACACATCTGAAACAGAGGGATACACACAAGGTAAAGGTAAAAGGTTGGAGCAAAATATATCATGCCTCACCTAAAGTAAATAAAGCAGGGGTAGCAATCCTTATCTCAGATAAAGCAAATGCAAAAATTGACCTAAGTAAAAGAGATAAAAGAAGGAAACCATATCCTGTTAAAAGGTACCATCAAGAATGAAGCAATATCACTACTTAACATATATGCACCAAGTGGTGTAGCATCCAAATTCTTAGAGGTGAAGGTAAAGGAATTAGAGGAAGAAATAGATAGCAAAATTATACTAGTGGGACAACTTAATCTCCCCCTCTCTGAACTTGATAAATCCAACCTCAAAATAAACAAGAAAGAAGTTAAGGAGGTGAACAGGATTTTGGAGAGGATAGGTATGATAGATCTCTGGAGCAAACTGAATGGGGATAAAAAGGAATATACTTTCTTCTCAGTGGTTCATGGCACATATTCAAAAATTGACCATGTTCTAGGGCATAGAAACCTCAAAATTCTATGCAGTAAGGCAAAAATATTAAATGCATCATTCTCAGATCATGATGCAATAAATATTATATGCAATAAAGGGCCATGCAAAGACAGACTAAAAACTAACTGGAAATTAAACAATTTAATCCTAAAGAATGAGTCTGTCAAACAAGAAATTATAGAAACAATCAGTAATTTCATCCAAGAGAATGATAATAATGAGACAAAATACCAAAATCTGTGGGATGCATTAAAAGCAGTTCTTAGGGTAAGTTTTATATCCCTGAGTGCATACATGATTAAATTAGAGAAAAGAGAGCTCAACCAATTGGGCATGCAATTAAAAAACCTAGAAAAAGGACAAATTCTAAATTCCCAATTAAATACTAAACTAGAAATATTGAAGACTAAAGGAGAGATTAATAAAATCGAAATTAAGAAAACTATTGAACTAATAAATAAAACCAAGAGCTGGTTTTATGAAAAAACCAACAAAATTGATAGACCCTTAGTCAATATGATAAAAAAAGAAAGAAGAAAACCAAATTATGAGTATCAAAAATGAAAAGGGTGAATCTACCTCCAATGAAGAGGAAATCAAAACAATAACTAGGAATTATTTTTCCCAATTGTATGCACATAAATTTGACAATCTTAGGGAAGTGGATGAATATTTTGAAACATACAAGTTGCCCAGATTAACTGCAGAGGAAATGAACTACTTAAATAATCCCATCTCAGAAAAAGAAATTGAACAAGCCATCAGTCACCTCCCTAAGAAAAAATTTCCAGGGCCAGATGGATTCACTAGTGAATTCTATCAAACATTTAAAGAACAATTGATTCCAATACTCTACAAACTATTTGGGAAAATTAGTAAAGAAGGAGTCCTACCAAATTCTTTTTATGACACAAATATGGTACTGATACCTAAATCAGGAAGAGATAAAACAGAGAAAGAAAATTATAGACCAATCTCCCTCATGAATATAGATGCAAAAATTCTAAATAAAATACTAGCCAAAAGACTACAGCAACTTATCTCAAGAATAATACACTTTGATCAGGTAGGATTTATTCCAGGAATGCAAGGATGGTTTAATATTAGGAAAACCATCAGTATAATTGAGCATATCAACAATAAAACTAGCAGAAACCACATGATCATCTCAATAGATGCAGAAAAGGCTTTTGACAAAATACAACATCTATTCCTATTAAAAACATTAGAAAGTATAAGAATAAATGGAGCCTTCCTTAAAATAATAGGTAGCATCTATTTAAAGCCATCAGCAAGTATTATATGTAATGGGGAGAAGATGGAAGCATTTCCCATAAGATCAGGGGTTAAACAAGGGTGTCCACTATCACCCCTCTTATTCAATCTGGTACTAGAAATGTTAGCCATAGCAATTAGAGAAGAAAAAGAATTCAAAGGAATCAAGTTAGGCAAAGAAGAGACCAAGCTATCACTCTTCACAGATGATATGATGACATACTTAGAGAATCCTAGAGAATAAAGTAAAAAACTGCTTGAGACAATAAATAAATTTGGCAAAGTTGCAGGATATAAAATAAACCCACATAAATCCTCGGTATTCCTATATATTTCCAATGAAATTCAACAGCAAGAAGTTGAAAGAGAAATCCCATTTAAAGTTACTGTAGACATTATATAATATTTGGGAATCTACCTGCCAAAACAAACACAGGACCTGTATGATCATAACTACAAAACACTTTTCACACAAGTAAAGTCAGATCTAACTAATTGGAAAAATATCAATTGCTCATGGCTGGGTCGAGCTAATATAATAAATATGACAATTTTACCTAAATTAAATTATATTTAGTGCCATACCAATTAATTTACCAAAAAACTACTTTATAGAGTTAGAAAAAATAGTAACAAAATTCATCTGGAAGAATAAACGGTCCAGAATATCAAGGGAATTAATGAAAAGAAATGCTAGGGAAGGTGGACTAGCCTTCCCAGATTTTAATCTGTACTATAAAGCAGCAGTCATCAAAACTACTTGGTACTGGCTGAGGAATAGAGGAGTTGATCAATGGAATAGATTAGGCACATGAGATTCAGAAGTCAACAACTACAGTAATGTATTGTTTGATAAACCCCTAGACCCTGGTTTTTGGGATAAGAACTCACTATTTGAGAAATACTTCTGGGAAAACTGGAATATATTATGGCAGAAACTGGACATAGACCATTATCTAACAACATATACCAAAATCAAGTCTAAATGGGTTTATGATCTAGGTATAAAGGTTGATACTGTTAACAGTCTGCTAAAACAAGGAATAGTTTACCTATCAGACTTGTGGAGAGGGAATGACTTTATGACTAAACAGGAATTAGAGAACATTATAAAATGTAAAATGGATAATTTTGACTACATGAAATTGAAACATTTTTGTACAAATAAAGCCAATGTAACCAAGATTAAGAGGGAGGTAGGAAATTGGGAAAGAATCTTTACAACCTATGTCTCTGACCAATGACTCATCTCTAAAATATACAGATAAATGAGTCAAATTTATAAGAATACAAGTCATTCCCCAATTGATACATGGTCAAAGGATATGAACAGGCAGTTTTCAGAGAAAGAAATTAAAGCTATCTATAAGCACATGAAGAAATGCTCTAATTCACTATTGATTAGAGAAATGCAAATCAAAACAACTCTGAGGTACCATATCTCCCCAGCCAGATTGGCTAAGATGACAAAACAGGAAAATGACAAATGCTGGAGAGGATGTTGGCAAACTGGAACACTAATGCATTGTTGGTGGAGTTGTGAACTGATCCTGCCTTTCTGGAGAGCAATCTGAAATTATGCCCAAAGGGCTATAAATTCTTTCATACCCTTTGATCCAGCAATACCACTCCTAGGGTTATATCCCAAAGAGATCATAGAAATGGGAGAAAGACGCATATGTACAAAAATGTTTATAGCAGCTCTTTTTGTTGTGGCAAAGAATTGGAAATTAAGGGGGTGCCCATCAATTGGGGAATGGCTGAACAAGTTGTGGTATATGCATGTTATGGAATACTATTACGCTATAAGAAATGGGGAGCAGGCAGTCTTCATATTTACCTGGAGAGGCTTAAAAGAACTGATGCTGAGGGAGAAGAGTAGAACCAGGAGAAATTTGTACACAATTACAGACACAACATATTTGTGATGACCAACTTTGATAGACTAGACTCTTCTCAATAATGCAGGGATTTAAGTCAATCCCAAAAGACGCATGATGGAGAGAAAAACGTGCATCCAGAGAAAGAACTAGAAAGAACTAAATTTATATCCAGGTGGAAGCAAAATACCTGATATTTTCATTTTCTTATTTGATTTTATGTCCTCTTTACCATTTTTCATTCCAGCTGGTACTATCCATCCTTATAACCTGACCATTGTATAATGTGAAAGTATTTACAGATCCTATACTTGATTATAAGCCTCCATGGGGGGGGGAGGGGGACAAAATGTGAAGTTCGAGGAATTGAATCCTGTAAACTAAAAGGAAACAAATTAATAAATTAAAGAATTAATTAAAAAAAGAAAGTCTGAGAGTTGATCAAATGTCATTTTGTTGTGTTTTTTATTTTTTCAGGATAATACTTAAATTTGTAGGGTATGATATTTTTGGCCAGAGCTCCAGTTCTTTTGCTCTTTTTTTTTTTTTTTTTTTTGGTGGGGGGGGAGGGGAACAAGGGTTAAGTGACTTGCCCAAGGTCACGTGGCTAGGTTTGTGTTAAGTTTATGAGACCAGATTTGAATTCAAGTCTTCCTGACTCCAGGGCTGGTGCTCTATTCAATGTGCCACCTAGCCATCCCTCTTATGCTCTTTGATATGTACTGTTCCAATACCTGAAGTCCTTTAATGTCTCCACTGCTAGGTCATTTCTGATTCTAATTGTGGCACCATCATATTTAAATTTTTTTTTTAAATCTTGATGCTTCTAATATTTTATCCTTGAGGTGGGGGTTTCAAAATTTGACTACGATATCCCCTTGAATTTACTTTATAAGATATTATTTAAGTGGTGATGGATTTTTTTTTCTATTTCTACTTTCCCCCTTTGTTCTAATGCTTCAAGATAAATTTTCTTTAATTAGTTCTTGTATTGTTATATCAAGATTTTTTTTTATCATAGTTTTGGTTTAGTCTAGCTATTTTTTTATTTTTTCTCTTCTTAATCTATTCTCCAAATCTGTTGGGGTTTTTTTCTATGTTTCCCTTTTATTTATTTATCTTTTTTTATAGCTAGACTTTTTTATTTTTTTAGTATTTTTTTTTCATTTTTCAAATACTTTTAAAAATCTTTGTTACATCATTCATTTCCACCAGATTTGGAGTTACAAATTTTCTCCGCATTTGCCCCCTACCCACTGCCCCCAAAAAGCAGTCCCACAGGATATCCCCTCCTCCAGACTGTATCTCCCATATCTTCTCCCATACCCCCTTTGACTTTTCCAGTAGGGAAAGGTGGATCTCTATGCCCCAGTGCTGTAATTTATTTCCCAAATACATGTAAAAAAGTATTAATAATAGAACATATATATATATAAATATATATATTAAACATTTTATTTTAAAATTTTGAATTCCAGATTCATTCCCTTCCTCCCTTGTTACCCACCCTTACTGGGAAGATAAGAAGTGCAGTATAGGTTGTACATGTGTAGGTAATGCAAAACATTAATATAGTAGGTATGTTGTAAAAGAAAGAGTATATTTCCCTCACTCTTATCCCGCCCCCCACTACTTCTATTCTCTATTTTGATCCTGTCCCTTTTCAAAAGTGAATGCTTCCAACTTCCCTTCTCCCACCCCCCCCAGCATGCCCTCCTTTCCATCATCCCCCCTGTCATCCAATTCACCTCTACTCTCCTGTAGGGTGAGATACCTATTGAGTGTGTATTTCATTCCCTCCCAGAGACAAATTCAATGAGAATAAAGGTGACCCATTCCCTTTTGCCTTCCTATTCTTCCCCTCAATTGTAACCATTTTCCCTTGCCTCTTCTATATGAGATAGTTTAACCCATTCTTTCTCTCCCCAACTCCTCTCAGTATATTCCTCTTAATCTCACCTTTTAAGTATCACCCCTTCCTATTAAATTGGTACTGTTCCCTCTATCAATGTATACCTGTAAACATATATGCACACATTCACATATGTATTCATATGCCTGTATACCCTCCAATATAGACATATATGTATATTTCTATTCACTTCAACTATTTTCATACTGAGAAAAGTTTGAATTATTGTTTTTCCCTGTAGGAATTTTAATAGTTCAACTTTGAGAAGTTCTTTATGATTTCTTTTCCCTGTTTATCTTCTCATGCTTCTCTTGCTTCTTGTATCTGAATGTCAAATTTTCTATTCAAATCTGTTTTTTTTTTCATCAAGAATGCTTGAATGTCCTCTATTCCACTGAATGACCATATTTCTGTGATATGGGCATGCCATGCTAGATGATCCTGTCCCAGTGTCTCCCATGTCACACAATCAATTCCAAAGTTCTTTATTTGTTTGTTTGGAGGGGGTAAGGCAGGGAAATTGGGGTTAAGTAACTTGTCCAGTGTCACATAGCTAGTCAGTGTTAAGTGTCTGAGGCCGGATTTGAACTCAGGTCCTCCTGACTGCAGGGATGGTGCTGTATTCACTGTGCCACATAGCTGTCCCAATTCCAAAGTTCTTAAGAGAGCCCTCGAGGATGTCTTTTTATCATGCTTTCTGACCACCAGGTGAGCACTTGCCCTTTTTGAGTTCTCCACAAAATAACCATTTAGGTAATTGTGCATTTGGCATTCAAACAATGTGACCAGCACATTGTAGTTGCATTCTCTGCAGTAGAGTTTGAATGCTTGACAATTTAATTTGAGAAAGGACCTCAGTGTCTGGTATCTTATCTTGCCAGGAGATCTTCACAATCTTCCTAAGACATTTCAAATGGAAACAATTCAGTTTCCTGGCATGGCACTGGGATACTGTTTACTTTCGGCAGGCACACAACAATTAGGTTAGCACAATGAGTCCATAGACCTTCATTTTGGTAATCAGATTAATACCTCTTCTTTCCCACACTTCTCTTTAGAGCCTCCCAAACACTGAACGAACTCTTGCAATTTGTGCATTAACCTCATCATCAATGTGTACATCCCTGGAAAGTACACTACCAAGGTAAGTGAACTTATGCACAGCATTCAAAACTTCTCCATTTGCTGAAACCACTGCTTCCATGTATGGGTGGTGTGGTTCTGGCTCACAAAATACCTGTGTTTTCTTAGTGTTAATTGTTAGGCCACAATTAGCACAAGCAGCAGAGAATAGATCCATACTTTTTTGCACTTCACCTTTAGAGGCTGCATTGAGTGCACAGTTATCTGCAAACAAAAAAATCATGCACCAACACTCCCTCCACTTCAGTCTTGTAGCTTTTTCAAGTTGAAGAATTTACCATCAGTGCAGTAGCTAACTTTAATGCCATATGCTTCCTTTATGAAGGCATTTGACAACATGACTGAAATCATGCTAAAAAGCATGGGGGCAAGCACACCGTCTTCTTTCATTCCAGTGGTAACTGTGAAACCACATCAATATCCATTATCCAGAAACTAGGCAAGCATGTCTTTGTGAATTTGATGTACAATACTGATGAACTTCTCTGGCCAAACAAATTTTGACATAATTTTCCATAAGCCTTCATGACTAACTGTGTCAAAGACTTGGTCAGATCCATAAACATTGATTACAGACTTCTGTTTTGCTCCTGGATTGTTGGGCGGCAAACACCATATTGACCATTCTTTGGCCTTTTCTGAAACCATACTGACCTCAGGTAGATGACCATCTTCCAAGCATGGCAAGCAAAGAAGTAGTTAACACCTTGTTTCAGGTATTTAATTATTTAGCACCTTGTTTCAGTTCAAGTTTCTTTTTAGCCTTGCCATGATCATATCAAGTCTTTGTTAAGAAACAAAACAGTGGGAGGAACTTGCTGATGCAAAAGGAAGGGGTGGAACAAGCAGGAGCTAATGACCATTTATAAGGAGAAGCCCAAGCTGGGAGAGAGCAGAACTGAGAAGGTAAACAGTTGTGGAGGCCTGCACTCTGTTTGCCTGTTCTATCTGTGTTGATTTTTGTTTGTGATACTTTGTATAGAAACCCTGGGATCATACTGGAAGCCCTAAAAGAGGATTTTCTTGTTGTCTTTTTACAAATGTCCTGGAGGAGGGTTTCAGAGGTCCTGAGACTGTACTGATGATGTTTGTTGAGTTCTCAGACTTTGTTGGTGGGTCTGTGTTGATTTCACAGGCAGATAGTAAATTGATAATAGTGCCAGAAATGTTCATGAATGTTATTGTGGCTCTGTTAAGCTTTGTCTTCCCAGAAACAGAAACTGTGAAGGACTTGGGGTGGACTATACACTGTGAACTTCAGTATGGGACTGTATAAGGAACTAAACAAGGAGCTGAGAGCTGCCTACCTGAGAATCCAGGTGATGACTGGATAGATTCAGTCAGGAGCTGAACCCAAAGAAGCAGAACGATGGAATCTGAGAGCCAGTCTTGGTTCAAGATGAAAATACCTCTCCTTGGGTACTTTGTGTTGACTGAGAAGATCATGATTTACTGTGGCCTAGGGGTGGGAGAACTTTGTACTCTGTACCTTGTACCTCTTAAGGATGCTTGAGTTAAGGATGACTGGGAACTAATCTCCAATCAAGAAGAAAAAGGATTTTTTGACTGAGACATTAAGAAAATGTGACCTAGGGGGGGAGAACTTTGACCTTTGTACTTTGTGTCCCTTAAAGAGGTTTGCTCCTTAAGGATGATTTAATTAAGAACTTGCTGAATGATATCTTTACTTAAAAATATGTGGCCACTTTGGTGAAAACTATGTGGTCAATTTACTGATATATTGTTATGTTATAACTGTGAATGCTGTACTTTGGTTTCTGTGAATGTTTTGCTTCCATTTACTACTGAATAAATAGTGAGTTCGCTATACTATGTGACCAGAACCTTAAAGCTATTCACAGCAGCAGACCTCTGGAAAAGTGCTCATGCTTGGCTTTAGAAATTTCTGAATTTCCCCATCATTTTTGGTGAATCAGTCTTGATATTTATGAGTGTTTTGACCCAGATGATCAAATGCAATACTCTACACCAAAAACTCTGAAAGCTGCTCACTCTTTTTTGTGCTCCACTGTTGCCTACTGTGTGTTGACTCAGCTTTCCCTCCAAGTTAGAACATAGTATAACTGCTCAGTGGAGTGCTGTCATCTGTTGAAATTAATTTTTTTTGGTAATCCTTTTGCCTTGGGGATGCTGCTTTTGTTGAATGTGAATATTTAGCTTTGAGAGGATAAATCTATGATCAGTCCAGCACTCTGTGCCACACATTGCCTTTGTTATTCTTACATCCTGTCTATCTCTTCTCCTTATAATCACATAGTCTATTAAGTGTCAATGTTTGCTATGAGAGTACATCCACAAAGTTTTGTATTTTGGTAAATAGAAGACAGCCTTGGTGATAACAAGGTTATAAAATGTACAAGTCTTGAGTGATAAGTGACCATTGCTATTGCTCTTTCCAACTCCATCCCTCCCAAGGACTCCCTGCCATTTCCAATAATCTGAGCCTGCTCTAGCTTTAAAGTCCCCCAGAATTATAACCTTGCCCTCTTTGGGGACATTGATGATGAAGATCTCCAGAACTTCACAAAATTTTTCTTTGACCTCATCCGTGTTCATCACAGTGGGGACAGAGGCACTAAGGATGGTGGTGTGGCATTTTCCTGCAAGTGACAATCACGTGGTTATGAGTCTATCATTCATGTCTTTTGATAGACGTATGTTCGTCAATTAGATAAGTTGTAATTGCAAAACTTCCATCAGCTTCTGAGTGTTCCCCTTCACTGTGGTCACTCAAGAAAAACTTATATCCAGGTTTGACTTTAGTGAGTTGGTCTGCATTTGCCAGCCTTATTTCTCTCACAGCTGCTTTTTGGATGGGATACCCAGTAAGTTCTCTCACAACAAGAGCAATTTGTCTTCTTGGTCTACTGAATTTTGTGTTGTCTGTAAGTGCATAGACATCCCATGTACCAATGGTGAGTGGAATCATGTATGCTAAAAAAAATGACACTTTGTCAGAGTCTACTAAAGTTGAAATGTATTAATTATAGACCTACCATTGTACTATTATATCTTACACTGTGGACCAGATAGGCTTATTTCCCGATTAGTCACATAATAACAATATTTTTGTCCACACCAGATTTGAAAACTATTTACTCATGAGTAGATAGGTGAAGAGGTACTCCGAAACTCACAAAATCTGAAATGATTACACTAATTAATTAATAGTAATGTTCTTCCATGTTGCTTGCCCTGATTTTTCTCTTAGCCCTACTCAGGAAATGATCTTTTCCTAACTAAATTGATAGGTAAAAGTTGTGAATACAATAGTAATTTAATAAATGTTTGTGGAAATAAATTTGTTTCAACTTATGATATTCTGTATGTTTTTTTATATTAGAGTTCAGAAGCTAATGGGGAAGGTAATCATGGGTAGATGTAATTATAATGCAAGGTATTATCTGTGTCATATATTTTATATAGTTAGACCCTAGTTTAGAAATGGCTACATAGAAATTTAACAATGAATAGTTATTGAATAGATTAATGTTGTCTGAATAATTTTCACTTTTATCTGGCTCTTTTGTCAGCTTGCAGCTTTTAATGTGCCGACAGAATCAGATATCTTAGGACCTGGTTACAAATAAACCATCATTTTAAGAAAATTATAGTATTTCTTTTTCAAATGTCCATTTTCTTATGTTCTCATATGACATCTTAAAATTATTTATTTTAACTTTACTATGTACCTAGTAATTGGCTAAATACTGAAAGACAGTTAAAAAGGCAGTCATTAAGTCTGAGTAGCTTATATGCTAGCTGGAGTGATAAACAAATGCAAATGAAACAATTAGAGAAAAATTCATGACAGTGTATAATAAATAATAACAATATGGGCAAATATTTCTAGACACATAATGCTTGACAGTTTTCAAAGTCTTTGTGTTTGTGTACATACACATGTATATATGGATAGAAATAGAAATAAAGATAGATAGAGACATATGAGCACTGTAGCAAGTAGATGTTATTATCACCACTTAAAAATGTGACCTATATTCCACACAATAATTAGATTCACATGGATTATAGTTCAGAACAAGGAAATATTTGTAATGGCAATTTGCCTCATTTATGTTGATTTTTTTTCATCCAACTTAAAGGTGTAAATTTTAAAAGTTACTACACCAATTGCTTATCAATACAAACAAATCGAGGCAAAGAAACCATTGAATCAATAAAAAATTTAATTGGGACTGAAATAAATAGTAAAATAATAGAGAAAAGATGTCACATATTTTTCACAAGAAAGAATAACCTTCTCTTTCCTTTCCTCTAAAAGTATACAAAAAAGAAACTCCAATAAAAGTGCTAGAGTTGGCATTCAGGAGACCTGAATTCAAATCTCACCTGAGTCATTTACTAAATGAATGACAAATTATTTCAGCTCTATTTCCTTCACCTTCCTACTTTGCAAAATCCAATTAATTAGAGTACATACATCCCAGGTCTGTTGTGAGGCTGAAATTAAATAATATTTATAAAATGCCTTGCAAATCTTAAAGCACTGTAAAAATACTGCTAGTACTACTGGTACTATGTATTGTTATTATTTTTAAGAATCTGTACTAATGAGAACTATTGTAAAGCAGTAGAGTATGCCTTATCATTATTGATCAAATTCTGCTACTACTGCTATCTTCTGACTACTCTATATCTCCATCCAGGTCTGTTATTGCAGGCTATGGCTCATCTCTCTTCTTGTTCTTCTTGTTTATTCCTCTAGAAGTGCCTTCTTCCTGCCTTCCCCTTCTCTAGTCATTAGCTCCATTTGATGCAGTTATCCTGAACTATAGGTACAAAGTTTTATGGGAAATGGAGAACTAGAAGTCTTTACAAATGACTGACAATATATTAAGCACCACCTTTCTGAGATAAATATTCTTCAATTAATCAAAAAACATTAATTAAGCTAGGTGGCAGACACTCACTATGGTATGTGCTAATGGGATATAAAAAAGAGTCAAAAGATAGTTCTTATTTTCCTGTCCTCAGGGAGTTTACAGTCTAATGGATCAGAAAATATACAGATATGTACAAAGCAAGTTATATACAGGAGAAATAGGAAAAAAATAAGCATGGTAAGGTACCACAATGATATCAAAAGAAGACATTTTTTGTCTCTTAATATTTAATTTTCCCATTGCATATAAAAACAATTTTTAATATTTTTATTTGAGTTCCAAATTCTCTCCCCTTCTCTTTCTGATCACCTCTGTGAGAATGCAAACAATTTGATATGTTCAATCATACAAACTTATTTCCATATTACTCATGTTGTGGAAAAAAACAGAAAAACATGAATAAAATGAAAAATACTATGCTTTTATCTATATTCAGACTCAATCAGTTCTTTCTCTGGAGTTGGATAACAGTTTTTATCATGAACTCACTAGAATTATCTTTCATCTTTGTATTACTGAGAATAGCTAAGTCATACACAGCTGATCATCTTATGACTTTGTTGTTTCTGTGTACAACGTTGTCCTGGTTCAGCTCAATTCACTTTGCTTTCATGTATTTCCAGGTTTTTCTGAAAGGAATGTGCTCATCATTTCTTATAGCAAAATAGTACACCATTACAATCACATACCACAGTTTGTTCAGCTATTCCTCAATTGATAAATGCCTCCTCAATTTCTAATCCTTTGCCACTTCAAAATGAGCTGCTTTAAATATTTTATACATAACTCTTGGTTCAGAACTTTCTTCACTATACTACCCTGCTTGTAATAATAATAACTTGCATTCATGTACCTCATTAAGTTTAGAATGTGCTTATTCCTATATATTTTTCATTTATTCCTCATCATAATCTTGAAAGGCATGTAACACACATGCTAAAATGAATTTTACCATATCACCCAAAATATAGTGCACACATTAATTGATAGAGTTATCAAAAGGAATAGGTTTACCAAGGAATATGCTAGATTTTAAAAAAAGGCCTTCAGAAATCTCATGAACATTTAATAAATGATAAAGATCCATAGTTTCTTTTTTATTAAGGTCAGCTATGTGATTCTTTACTTTCAAGCCTTCTACAAGTATCTTGAAGAACTCAAATGAAAGCACCAATTAATTTCAGTTTTCTAAACATTCACTTTTTTCTGTCAAGGTTTCCCCTTCCAGTCCCTTCACTTTTATGTATCCTGATCACATTTTGGACAGCTCTTCTTCTTGGAGGCCATCATTGATGGGCTCAATTAAGAACCTGGATGAGAATTTTGGCTTTTTTCCTGTTTCTCTCATTTGCTTCCAGTCCTGACCTTGTTAAATTCCACCTAAGTTCCCCTGGTACAGCTGGAGGGTCATGGCTAGCAGGACTCCCTGATAAGGCCACTTTTCTGCAGCCATCACTACAAACGGTTCACAGAAACCCAACTGTGCCCAGGATGGCTTCTTCAGTGATGCCTGGCTGGCTCTGTGGGTGACTTACGTGCACTGGAGTAGAGCTCTGTTAGATACTGGCTTATGAACAGCTGACTCCACATGTGAAAACACAGTGGCTCTGCCTTCTCTCCTGGCCTAGTGCAGGTGATTTCCTGAACACAAGTGTAAGACTGAACTCATCCTCATATACATCCATATTATAGGAGGTGATTGCTGAAACATCTGAGCTCTTCCAGAAATAGGCAAGAAAAAAAAGGAAACAAACCAGGCATGAAGCAAGGAACTTAAAGACAAGGATTAGTTTTGCTTTTAGAGCCAAATAGCAAGAGTCTCTCAGTCTAACATCAACTCCTTCTTGGTTGAGGAGATGGCAGGAAAGCCCAAGGTCATTTTTCATGACTATCAGTTGCTCATCTGTAAAGTGGGAATAATGCTTGAACAGGTAGTTGTGGGTGGAGTGCTTTGTAAAGCTTAGAGCACCACAGGAGCGTGAGCTCTATTTGCAGTCAACATGATTCAGGAGCCACCAGAGACTGGCCAGGACTATGCCACCTACATAGCTCTTCATGGTTTACAAAACATGAGACATGAGATCACTACCTGGGCCTTAGAAGGAGGGGGCAAGTATCATTAGCCTCACTTTATAGAGGAGCAAATGGGTCTAGAAGTTAACTGAATGGGAGGGAACTTGGCACAGTGGAATAAACAAACACTGGCTCCAGGGTCAGAGGACCTGGGTTCACAAACCACCTTTGAAGATTACTCCCTGTATATCTTGGGGCAAGTCCCTTCATTTCCCTTGGCTCCAGTTTCCTCATCTGTAAAAATTCAAAATGGCCTACAAGGACCTTTCTATCTCTTCACCTAGCATGCTACGACAGGCCCAAGGTGACACACTATCATGTAAGAAGATGAGAGGATACAGGCCCGGTCTCAATTGGATGGATGGGGTCAATGCCATGCCTGAGACTCCCTAGGAGTAATCTGTTTTAGGACAGAAACAGAGAATGAGCTCCTGATGAGGTTAGAGCCACCCTTGAATTTCATCCTGAAGCCAGCAATTTAAAATGAATTGGATGCAAGATGATCTCTAATCTTTGCAGTGCTGTGACCACCTAAATTTTAAGTGACTGATTCAAAACATGTAAAGGGGAGAGCCCCCCCAAAAAAACTGCCCCTGGTGTGATGTTCCTGGAGTGGAGAAGGGTACTAGCTAGACTAAGTAGGACAGGAACATCTTTTTGGCAGTATCTGATTTCACTTTCAGATTTCTTTTTCCTCTGACAAGTAATCTTATGATTTCTGATTTTCTTATTTGTTTCGGCTGATGCTTTGGGACCACAGGTACAGTTAGAAGGGTCTCTCGAAGTCACTGATTCCAACCCCCTCATTTTAAAGATGGGAAAACTGAGGCCCAGGGAAGCTTGATGACTGTCAAGGGTCATACAACTATTGAGTGCTTGACCTAGATTTGAACCCAGGCCTTCTTATTCACTGCACCACACTGCTGTCCCCTGCGGCAGATGTCAGGTATGTTAGGAAGTCTATTTTCTCCTATAAACTTCAGTTCATTTTGCTCTTTTACTAATAGGTGTGGTTAGCACAAACCCATTCAAGAGAAACCAAGCATGTCTGGGCACACTGACTAATGCACACTCCTGGACTTGTTGACCTGGGTTCTAAGCCTGGCACTTGGGCATCATCATCCCAGAACAGCTACTCTTGGACGCCCTGCCAGAACATCCCCCACAGGCCAAACTCTAAGGAGATTGTCTCTTAGGCAGGTTGTAATTTGAATTCTGAACACAGGAAGAAAAATGGCATTATTACAATGGGCCAGTAAGTAAATATAACAAATGCCACTTAAAAATGTCACCAAAATAATACAACAAAAAAAGTTTAACTGGCAAATCTAGATATGAAAGTTAATTTTTGGTAATCTGCAATGGAGGCTCTTTGCTCTTTGGTCAAAATCTAAAACTCCATCTTGTTTTAAAAATTTCAGGTACAACATGGAATTTTAAAAATTCACCTTCAAACACATTTCAACCCCATCAGCAATGTGGTAAAAAATAAAATTTCTCCCTAAACTTGCCTGGGAAAGCAATAACAGAGATGGTGACCCTCCCTGGATTTGGCCTGACTAAATGTCAAGAAAATTATTTTTCCCATTTCATTTCTATGTATCTCTGGCTGTCTATCTGTCCCCCATTGGTCTGGAAAATATGGTCCATTATAACTGTTAAATTTCTGTCTTTTGTTCCAAGGAGGGAGATTATAGTTGGGTTTTAGATTCCAAGTATATCTGCTCTGAGAATAATCTTCTCTAGGTGGGCCTGGAGCAGGCAAAGGGGGATGGCTTCCCACATGTTGTCAAGAGTAATTCTGTCTGTGTTGATTTTCCCTGGATGATTGGTAGAAATCTCTTGGCTGTGAGTGGAATTTCTCTTCCATGGGATAGAAAGTCTCAAGTTGAGAGTGAACTCATGGGACTGGTAGTGGAAGTCTTCTTGGAGCTTGGAGTCGAATTCTTGGGACCAATGGAAGGTGTATCTTGATAATCAGTTCCATGGGTGTTGTAAAAGTTTGTCTTTTTGATAAATGATGATTCTGCAAAATGGTCTGACTTTAAAGTACCATCATTCTTTCTGATTGGTCCATGCTGGAGGTCATCAATGTAATTCTGCCTTTTTATAGTATGTCTTCACATCTATTGAACAATTCAATTGCATCATTTGGTTTCATGCCTCATCAATCAAATACCTGCAAAGAAGACATGCTCTTCTGTTTAAACCATGTGTACAGCGGACTCCAATAAGTTTGTCATCATCTTGGTTTTCTTTCAAGAATTTGTTTATAGAACATTTTAATTTAAAAATTGTGTCATCAGGCACCTGGTGTCCAATGGTAAAAATATTTAAGGAAGAGTGTCTGGCAACACTTCTGGTTTGTAATAGCACTGAATGTATGTTAAATCGATGACCAATCCAACCTCTTCATTCTGTTCTCATATCTTCTTAACAAGATCCAAAGGGGAAAAGCATTCTCTGGGGCAAGTTTTCCTTCAAAACTCTTTTTTTTAAAGGAACTTTAAAAACGATGAAAAGTGTGCCAGGCATCCACTGTCCAACGGAGAGGTAGTCTTTCCACCTCCTGGAGGTGGTTCACTCTCTTTCCTCCGCCACTGCCTCCGCTCCTCCTCCCACCACTGCTCCCCCCTCCCCATACTCCCCAAACCTGCTGCTGGGGGCTCATGAGGCCCTGTGTGGCTACCCGAAGCCTGCTCAGAGCCACCTCATGCCTGCCGCACTGCGCAGTCTGCACAGTCAATGCCCTCAGAGGGGAGGATCCATAGTTTCTGCAGGGCCCTACACCCATATTATTTTGCCTAGTAAGTTTATTACATGTATTGGATCACAGATCAGATCTGGGAAATACCTTAGATGGCATCTAGTTCTGTGTCATTTTGTAATAGTAGCGAGATTTATTGATTGTACCAGTCATAGAGGTAGGAAGTAGTATATTCAAGACTTAAACCTAGGTACTCTAATTCCAAACATTGGGATTTTTTCTCATATACTTTTTTTAAAGCAATCAGGGTTAAGTAACTTGCTCAAGGTTACACGGCCAGTTATTTCTGGGTGTGGTGCTGAGTGTCTGAGCCCAGGATTCGATCTCCAGGTCATCCCGACACTGGAGCCAGTGCTCTTACTCACTGAGCCACCTGGCCGCCCCTGTCATATACTTCTAATGCCAGGACACTTCAACAGAACTGGAATATCAAGGACAATGTCAAGGGAGTGAAAATCTCTAGAGACAGAAATGGAGCAGGAGTCAGAAGAAGTCAGTTCTATGCGTGTGTGACACGCTGTCTTTCTGTAAATCATGCCATATCTCTAAGCCTCAGTTGTCTTATCTGTAAAATGTGGAGACTAATACCAATTGCATAAATTGTTAGAATCCAGTGATATGTGAAAGGAGTTTAAAAACTACAAAGTTATAAAATATAAGGGATTAGAATTACAATTATTATCATCATTACTAATTCTTCAGACATGAATGGGGCATGAGCCCAAGTGATACATAGATACTTTATCCCTTCTTCAAGATACTAGATATGCCTAGGCACACACACACTTTCCATTAACCACTTTTTTAGCATTAAGTTCTTGAGCAGTTGA
>NW_027185712.1:4462793-4540395 GCF_028583685.1 Petaurus breviceps papuanus
GTTTTCACCATTTGGTTCCCCTTATCTATGCAGTCTTTTTTTTTTTTTTTGCTTTTTTTGGAAGGCAATTGGGGTTAAGTGACTTGCCCAAGGTCACAGGGCTAGTTTTTGTGTCAAGTGTCTGAGGCCATATTTGAACTCAGATCCTCCTGACTTCAGGGCTGGTGCTCTATTCACTGCACCACCTAGCTGCCCCCTTATCTATGCAGACTTACCTCACTTTATTTTTCTTCCTGCATTCTAAGTGTGGGCCAAAATGACCTAACAACTTAGCACTGTACACAATATTTCATTTCCTACATTTGTGAAAATGATTCCCCATATCTGGAATTCATTTCCTTCTTATGTCCTTATGGAAGCTTAATCTTCTTTCAAAGCATGGACTACATACCACTGTCTACCAAAATGCAATAGTTATGATAGCATTATGATAATAGCATATAATAATAGCATTTTTCTAGAGCTTTGAGGTTTGTACAGGACTATTCTATCTCATTTTATCCTCACAACACTTTGAAATAGATGCTAGTATCATTCCCATTTGACAGATGAGGAAATTGAAGTAGAGAGTGGTTGAGAAATTAAGTGATTTACAAAGTGTCACATAGAAAGCAAGTATCTGAGGCAGTAAGAGTAAATTGAAAATGTATAAAATTTGAAATATAAAGACATCAATAAAACAAAATGACAAAAAAAAGGTTTTTTTATGTTTCTTTAGCAGTACAGTACCCTATTAATTGTACCATCTGGAAATGTTAATGCTTTTTCTCCTTGATATTACTTTGTATTTAATTATTTTTGTAAATACTGTAGCTCTCTCTCACTCTTTTTCTCTGTCTCTTCCCCTCCCCCATCAAATGTAAAATATTTAAGGGCAAACATTGTTTAGTTTTGCTCTTTTTATTGTATCATGACTTTCAAGGAGGCCTTTAATTTAGTTTGTTGAATTATGTTGAGCAAAAAATATCAGCTTGGGTCCTATTCACCAGATTTGGAATTCAAACTTGTCATGAAAGAAAAGATCTTTTTGTACCATTCCTCCTTCCCAACACCTTACCTTTCCAGGTTCTTTGGATAAGCCTCAGAGTAGGAATCTTGACCCCATTTTACAACAAATCTCCCTCTTTTTTCCCAATGCCCATGCTATATACTTTTACCCCACTGAACTCTGAAAAAGTATTCATTTCCATGTAAATTCACAGGTTATGGAATCTCAGGTCTCAAGGATATTTGCAATTTATAGGTGAGTGCAAAACCCAAGAAAATGAAGCTCTTATGCTACAGTAGTAGACTAGTAGATGGGTTGATATGTTGGAACCAGGGTTCCTTCTTGACTCCCCATAAAAACACACCACCTGGACTGCCAACTACAGAAAAGGCCAAGGCAACTCTCTGTCTGTAGATCCTTATGATTGATAGAACACTTTCTATTTTCCAGGCACCTAGCCACAATCTTTATTGTTTATATTCAGCAGTCTTGTCCAATATTTCAACATCTGTATTATTAATATATAACCTGATTCCCAAGGTTAAATCATTGGTCCACTTCTGAATAAAAGGAGCGATTTTTTTTCAAAAGGTTAAAACTTTCCTCAGAAGCAGGACAGTGCTTTGTAAAGCAAGTAGCGAAGTCCGAGGATTTCAAACCCATGCATGGTTCTGTTTAGGGCTTCTGACAACCCTCTAAGGCATATAACTCAGTTGTTTCTTTGTTCCATTGAATGTTTTTAATCAATCAACAGATCAACAAATCATCTTGAATAGAAACAAAGAGTTAGATTATAGTAGTGAAAACATTGTCTTCATTAGAATAAAACCCCATATATTTAATAGCAATATTCATATTCTCCCTCCTGCATATCTTTCCAGACATTTCATATTATTCCACTTTATGTATGACAGGGTAGAGGTCAATTCTCCTACATTTCATTTCATATATAAATATATGATCTATTTTCTTCCTCCATATTTTTGCCCAAAATATTCAGCCATACCTGGATTACTCTTCCCTCTTCTTTCCTGATTCTCTTAGTTGTTAGTTCCCAGTCTCCAAAATAATTGGATTTTTTCTGTGTATACTTATAGCTATCTGTAGACATAGATATATTTGGTATTTACACATTTCTGTATATTTCATACACAGAGAGAGATATGCTTTGCATTTATTCATTCTGTGTGCTTCATAAATATAAATACACTACATAGATATAAAGTCTAAAGATGTATATAGATAGATATATTGAGAGACATAATATATCCACATATAGATAGATATTTTTTATGTTTGCATATAAATGGAAGGGAAATTTTCAATTCCTTTTGTATTGAATCTAATTTGAGATTGTGATAAATCAGTCAAACTGCTAAAGAGTGAAGAAAAAACTTGCTTTACACCCCAGAGAATAAAGAAGTAGCTTGATCCTACCTTTCCTTCTTCTGTCATTTATTCATCCCTCATCTTGTCCTTCCCTCCCCTTTCCATATTCACAAGCACATCCCTCATGTTTATTAGCCTCTGCCATTCTCAAGCTCACCCTAAATATACACAGACACAGACAGGAAGACAGAAAGACAGGTACTCACACACACACACACACACACACCTAAACAAACACCTGGTGCCCCCTTATCATAAGTTTGGTTAACATAATTCTCTCCAGCCCGCCCCCCTATTTCATATTTTTTTACCTGAGAGCCTCCCAGCAAATACATGAGTTTAACTCAATTTTGAATTTATATTACTAACATTGCTTTGGTAGAGAGAAATCATACAAAACTCTTCAGGCTTATCATTTGTCTGGATCAGCATCTGAAGCTTTCACAACAATGTCCTGGCTATTAGCAAAAGTTCCAGTGCATTTGCCATGGTGAAAATATCAATCTTGTCTTGAATAATTAATTCAGTTATTCATAATGCATGGTAAAAGGGTGAAACTCCAGGAAGCAGCTGGGGTTTCCCAGCAGTACTCTGGATGGGCCATGCTGATGTCAGTAAGGAGGATGGAAATGCCAACTTTACTGTAAATTAAAAAAAAAAAAAGAACAATGGATCAGCAATGTCTATTTAAAATCTGGAGAACTGAAAATTGGCTATTCATTTTGACCAAAGGGTTAATGGTTCTAAGCTGTGAACTGTCAGTAATGAACTTCTATGAACAGAAATTCAGGGGGAAGAAAACTTTTTTCACCCTTTTTAAAATAGAAAGTCATCTGTGTCATGCTACAACTTCTGGTAAATAGAGAAAATTTACTTGGCAAATAGAATGGGCAAACTACAACAATAGAGTTGTCTTTCAGCAAATTTTGACATAACGGCAACTTCACTTTTAAATAATGTCTCTCCTCTATATAATAATCTTGCCCCTATACTTTATCCTCCTCTCATCAATCCTCAATTCCCAACATTCACAGCCCATTTAAGATGTCAAGAGATCTAATGCTATCTACCATGCCATATTCAACTCAGAATTTTGATCATTCGGAAATGTCTCCAGATAGCCATAGTGATAAGGATTATACCTGTTATAAGAAGTCCCTCTATAAAAAGCCTTCTCTAAAATTTGTAGTTTTAAAGAATTGCCCAGATTCAGATATGTCAAAACACATAATCTGATGGTCACATACGGCACCCAACAAGCCTCCTTGTAGCTTAATCCATATAAAAAATATAATTGGGAAATATTTATCAAAATAAAAAATACAATAAAACATAGATAATATTACATTTGAAACTAATTAAATATGCAGGCTGCATAGATCCTTATGAACAAATTATTGGTCCCTGTTTCTATGTGTTTGATACCAATGATCTAGAATATTGAGTGATTAGGGATCAACTAGGATCACATAACCTATATATTTGAAGTTCAAGTCTTCCTTACCTGAAGGCCAACCTTCTATAATGTCTTCCTTTGAGTCAAAATCACCATCCTTTTGATGTGCTTATTCTTATCTCAGACCCTCAATAGCTGCATGATGTTGAGCAAATTATAACCTCTCAGCCTTAGCTTCTTCAAATGTAAAATGGGAGCAATTCTAACCCCTACTACACAGAGCTATTGTTAAAATCAAATGAGATGACATTTGTAAAACCCTTTGCATGACTTTAAACTATATTTAAATGTTAGGGTTTTTATTATTTAAGGGGGAAAAAAACACAGGAAGTGGTTAACTTTCAGTCATCACTAGCAAAATGACAGCACCCTTGGGCAAACATAAGAAAAGTCTTAACACAATAAAAATAAATGCCATTGGTTAAGATAACACTAGGATAAAACATTCCTAGAAGTGAAGAGCTCTACTAGCATTGTAAGTAGATTCTTGGAAAGGAAGATGAATTTATCATAAGGACCAAGAAGAAAAGGAAGACCTTCTAAAAGAGATAAGCAATATTGAAAATAAGAAATGAGTGAAACTAGAACATTTGAGGAAGAACTTAGAGAGAGAATAAATGACTGACAATAGCAACTAGAAAATTTTTCAATGTAGTGGGCACCATAAAAAAGATAACTAAATAATTCAGTAATACAATAAGATTTATAATTCTAATTTGAGTCATGCAGGAAATGCACCAAATATAAGAAAGGAAAGAAAAGAATGGTCAATAATATGCCAGGGTCTATGCTAAAAACTGGGTTTACAAAAAGACAGCCTCAAGTAGCTCAATCTAATGGGGAAGAAAACAAGCTAGTAATTACATAAACACAAAATATATTCATCATAAATTTGAAATAAGTAAAAGAGGCAAAGCATTAGAATTTAGTGGGGTTGGAAAAGGTTTTCCATAGGAAATTGGATTTTAGTTGGTAATTAAAGAAATCCAGTGAAATCGAGATGCAGAGATGAAGAGTGACAACATTCAGGAATGGAGAATAGCCAGCAAAAATACCTGGAGTTGAGAAATAGGGGAGATGTATTAAAGTATGCCAAAAATGAATAAAAATCTTTTTTCTTCAAGGATAAATTATGTAATGATTAATTTAATTCATGATGACAAAAAATTGACTTTAAATATAATTGATAACTTCCAATAACCTCTATTGATAATTTCAAGGATGGGCAGAAAATTTGAAATGATAATACAGAAGACAAGAAAAATACAGTAAGTTACATCAGTTGGAACTGTGGATCTGATGAATAGGATATAAGGAAGAAAAAATTAATTAACACTCATTATAGAGATAAATTATTAGAATTTACCTATAATTTGGAGGATAGGATAATGGATGATAAGGTAAAAAAATGATCTGTTTTTGACAAGGTATACAATTAAGACATGAAGTTAAAATGAATGTACTGTAGAATGATGTTTATTTCTGATAAAAAAACAAAGAACAGACTGGCAATCCTGAGAAGACAAGCATAAAAGTAGACAAGATAAGGGAAGATAAGCAATTAAATTATATTATGCTCAAGACATCATAGATTATACTTAGCTTTAAAAAAAGATCTGTTTTTTCATTGGTATGATTATCAAGTGAAAATCTTCCTTTATCTTTCCAGATCTGCTTCGTCCTAAGCTATTTATAATCTTAAAAACTTCAGTATGGCTCCAAGAGGTTAAGTGACTTGCCTAGCATCAGATTCAGCATAATCAAAAGATGTAGCTTGTGCCAAGCCTTTATGATTTTTTTCGGTTATAGGAGTAGAGGCTATATAATTGTGTGAAAGGATATCCATTGTCTGATAACTTTCTAAGCATCACTGTAAATTGCTTTCTAGAATGGGGACCAACTTGTAGCTTCACCAACAATTCACTATTTGCCACCTATTTTTGTTTATCCCCTTCAACATTTGTCATTTTCCTCTTTTGTTTTCTTTGCTAGTATGATATATGTGAGATAGAAAATAAAAGTTTCTTTAATATACATTTCTTTAATTATTAGTGATTTAGAAAATGTTTAATCAATACTAGATAATTAAATTTTGAAAACTACAAAGTAATATACTTTAACCATTTCCCTATTGGGAAAATATTTTTCATTTATAGAATCTAATCATTTCCTTATATGTGTTAGAAATAAACTTTTGTCAGAAATATTGTTTTTTGCAAAAGTCCCCCCCCAATTTCTTGTTTCCCTTCTAATTTTTCCTATGTTAGATTTGCTTGTGTGAAAAAAATTTATTTTTATATGCTGAAAATTATCTATTTTAACTTTTGAAATCCTCTATATAACTTGTTTAGACATGAGTTCTCCACCTACCCTTAAAAAGAGAAGGTAGTTTCTTATTGGCACCTCTAATTTGTTCATGATATGACTTTTTATATTTGTCTTGTATAAATTTGGACCTTATATTGGAATATAATATGAAAGTTGGTCTAAACTTAATTTCTTCTTGTCTGCTATCCTGTTTTCTCAGCATTTTTTTTTGGCAAATAGAAAATCTTTCCCATAGGAAAAGGGTTTATTAAACACTATATTTCTCTGTGCGTGTACTTTATTTTCTGTATGTTGTATACCTACTTTGTTTCATTGATGAACTTTTTTTTTCTCCCAAACTTGAAGCAAATCATTTTAGTGATTTCTCCTACATAGTAGAACTTAAGATATGGCATTTCTATACCTCTTTCCATTCTACTTCATTTTCACTATTATCCTTGAGATCCTGGACCACTTATTCTTATATCTTAATTTAATTAATTTCCCCCCAAAGTTTTCCACACAATATTTTAGGCATTTGACTGGTTTAACACTGAATAAATAAATTAGATCAGCTAACACTGATTTTTTGTAATGTTGGTTTGGCCTATTCACAAGCAATTAGCTTTTGTACCCTTATTGTAGTCTCTATTTCTAAAGAATATTTTATTGTTAGATGCTTTTAGTCCCTGAGTGGATGTTGGAAGATACTCTCATAAGTATGTTATAGCTTCAGTATTTATTTTAAAAGAGATTTTGCTAGCTCTTTTTTGCCTTTTATTTTGTGGGGCTTTTTTGGGGGAGGGAGAGTTATGTATAAGAATCCTTATTAATTATGTGGATTTTATTTATATCCTTCAAATTTGATGAAGTTTTGTATTAATTCATTTAATTTTAATTGACTAATTATAGTATCATGTCACCTGTAAAATAGTCATTCTGTTTTCTCTTCGATTATTCTTAGTCCCTCATTTTCTTTTTCTTATCTTACTGCTAGATCTAGTATATCTACCAATATGTTAAGTAGTAATGGTGATAATCAATATCTTTTCTTTACACTTTATTTTATTGAAAGGACTTTTAACATATACATATACTTTTTAACATTACATATAATTTTTGCTTTGGAATTTATGTAAATAATATTTATAGTAACAAAAAACTGTATTGATTTCCACGATTTCTGGAGTTTTTAGTAGAAGTAAATGTTAGGATTTGTTAAAAAATAAGCTTTCCATATATATTGAAAAATATTACTTGAATTTTAATGAATCAGATTACTAAAGGAGAGTGTTATTTTTACAATCTTCCTTATGTTGAGCCAGCCTTTACACTATTGATTAAAAAATCCAAAATTGGTCAAGTGTATAAAATTTCTAATGTCATTTTAGCCTACTTGCTAATATTTTGTTTAGATTTTAAAAATATTTTTCATCAGGGGTATGGGTCTGTAGTTTTTTATTCTTCCTCTGCTTTGTTTCTTCCTGTTTTGGTATAAATAAAATATTTATAAAAATGAAAGAGATTGAAAGGTTGTCTTTTTTTCTTATTATTGCATAGAGTTTACATAACATTCAAAATAGTTATTCTTTGGAAACTTGATAGAATTTACATGTGAATAGAGTTTGTGTGTGTTCATAGTAACATTGCTTAATCATCTATAGTTGGTGTAGTTCAGTAATTTTCTTTTATATCCAACTTTTCATGATCCCCATTTGGGGTTTTATTGGCAAATATTCTAGAGGGGTTTGCAATGTCTTTCCCCAGTTCATTTTACAAATGAGGAAACTGAGGAAAACAGGCTTAAGTGCCTTGCTCAGGGTCATGCAGCTAGTAAGTATCTGAGGGCAGATTTCAACTCAGGAAGATGAGTCTTCTTGACTCCAAGTCCAGCACTCTATCCACTGTGTCACCTACTTGCCCCCATGATGCATAGTACTTTTGATCATATTATAATTTCCTTGGTTATATCTTTTAAGGTGATTTTTTTCAAAATATACTACAGTTCATTTAAAACCATGATTGCTGCCCTTGCTTTTTGACGTTAGCTAAAATATAATAGATTTTGCTCTTGCCCCTTATTTTATAACTATATTTATCCTTGTATTTCAAGAGTGTTGTTTTTATCTATCTTTTATTTTTTAATTCATTATCAAAAGCATAAACCACAAAGGGTTACAAATGAATCAATTTTATTAAAGTATAGTTATCAAAAATTTTTAAAGCAATTAGGGTTAAGTAACTTGCTCAAGGTTACATGGCCAGTTATTTCTGGGTGTGGTGCTAAGTATCTGAACCCAGATTTGATCCCCAGGTCATCCCGGCACTGGAGTCGGTGCTCTTACTGGCTGAGCCACCTGGCCACCCCTAAGCAATTGGGGTTAAGTAACTTGTTCAAGGTTACACAGCCAGGTGTTTCTGGGTGGGTGCTAAGTGTCTGAGCCCAGGATTCAATCCCCAGGTCATCTCGACACTGGAGCCAGTGCTCTTACTTGCTGTGCTACCTGGCCACCCCTATCAATTTTTTTTTTAATACTTTCATGGAAACATGATTAAAAAGCCCTGATTTAGTATAGCTCCCTAATTTTATCAATGAGGAAACTGATGTCTAGAGAAATTAAATCACTTGCTCAAGGTCACACAGATAATGAGCAGAGTCAGGATTCTAACACAGATCTCTTAAATCCATATCTGCTGCCCTTCCACTGCAGCATGCATTAACCAACATAAGATTCCAGCTCAGGACTCTTGATTCCTTACTACTTTGCCCAGGTCACTAAACTATTCTCTTCTCATTAATGATATGTCACTATTGTTTTCTTATTTATTTATTTGTTGTGTTTAATTTTCACTTTGATTCCCTTTATTTAGTAAGTTTTAGTTGTCATTTCAACTCACAATTCACAATTTCAATTCCCTTCCATAAAATTTTGAGTTCTAAGTTTTCTCCCTCTCTCAATTCCCCTCCTCAACTCAGCATGCAGTCTGATATAGGCTATACATTCTCATCCGTATTAAACATATTTTCACCTTAGTCATGTTGTAAAGAAGAATTGGAACCAATGGGAAAAAAAAAAAAAAACATGAGAAAGAAGAAACAACAACAGCCACAAAAAAGAAAGCAAATAGTAGGCTTCAAACTGCATTCAGATTACAGTTATATTTTTCTGTATGTAGATAGCATTTTCCATAATGAGTCTTTGGGGGTTGTCTTAAATCTTTGCATTGCAGCGAACAGCTAAGTCTATCAAAGCTGGACAATGTGCAATATCGCTGTTACTTTAAATAACTTGTTGGATTCTGCTTTCCAATCCATTTGGCTATCCACTTCTCTTTTTGAGTGATTTTACTCTTTCGACATTTACAGTTATGATTATTATTTGTATTTTCCCTCGTTCTCCTTTTATACATTTCCTTTTTTTTTTTCTACTTCTTACTCCAATGTGTTGGTCTACTTGTACAAATCAATTTTCTTTTTTTTTTAATCCTTTATTAACTTCTGATTTACATCATTCGTTTCCGCCAGATTTTGAGTTACAAATTTTCTACCCGTTTTTCTCCTACCCACCGCCCCAAAATAGCAGTCCAACAGGATATCCTCTCCTCCAATCTGATCTCTCCCATATTTTCTCCCATACCTCTTTTGAATTTTCCAGTGGATCTCTATGTCCCAGTGCCTGTATATCTTATTTGCCAATTACATGTAAAATAGTAACGATAATAGTATATATATATATATATATTTGATTTTAAAATTTTAAATTCCATATTCATTCCCTTCCTTCCTTGTCACCCACCCTTACTGGGAAGATAAGCAGTTCAGTATAGGTTGTACATGTGTGGCTAATGCAAAACAATAACATAGTAGATATATTGTAAAAGAATAACTATATTTCCCTCCCTCCTATCCCACCTCCCACTTGTTCTATTCTCTCCTTTGGTCCCTTCCCTTTTCCAAAGGGGGTGTTTCCAACTTCCCTCCCCGCCAGCCTGCCCTCTTTTCCATCCCCCCCCCCCTCCCCTTTCCCCCCCCCCCTACTCTCCTGGAGGGTGAGATACAATATTTAGTGTGTATTTCATTCCCTCTACAAGCCAAATTCAATGGGAATAAGGTTGACCCATTCCCTTTTCCCTTCCTATTCTTCACCTCCATTGTAACCATTTTCCCTTGCCTCTTCTGTATGAGATAGTTTACCCCAATCTGTCTCTCAACATCTCCTCTCATTATATTTCTCTCTCACCTCTTAATTTCACCTTTTAAGTATCATCCCTTCCTGTTAAATTGGTCCTGTGCCCTCTATCTATGTATACTTGTAAACATATGTACACACATTCACATATGTATTCGCATGCCCATATACCCATATATATATATATTTCTATTCCCTTCAACTACTGAGAAATTATTGTTTTTCCATGTAGGAATATTAATAGTTCAACTTTGATAAGTTCCTTATAATTTATTTTTCCTGTTTACCTCTTGCTTCTTGTATCTGAATGTCAAATTTTCTATTCAACTCTGGTTTGGTCAGCAAGAATGTTTGAAAGTCCTCTAATCCACGGAATGACCATATTTTCCTCTGAAACATGATACTTAATTTTGCTGGATAGATGACTCTTGGTTTTAATCCCAGCTCCTTTGACCTCCTGAATATCATACTCCAAGCCCTTCGATCCCTTAGGGTAGAAGCTGCTAGATCCTTGGTTATCCTGATTGTGTTTCCACAATATTCAAATTGTTTCTTCCTGGCTGCTTGTAATATTCTCTCCTTAATCTGGGAATTCTGGAACCTAGCTTTAATATTTCTAGAAGTTTTCTTTTTGGGATCTTTTTCAGGAGGTGATTGGTGGATTCTTTCAACCTTTCAACCTCTATTTTGCCCCCTGATACTAAAACATCAGGGCAGGTTTCTTTGAGAACTTCCTGTAGGATCATTTCTAGGTTCTCACTTTGATCATGGCTTTCAGGTAGTCCAATAATTTTAAAATTATCTCTTCTGGATCTATTTTCCAGGTCAGTGGTTTCTCCAATGAGATATTTCATATTGCCTTCTATTCTTTCATTTGTTTGGATCTGTTTAACAGCATCTGATTTCTAATAAAATCATTAGCTTCCATTTGCTCCAATCTAATTCTGAAGCTATGATTCTCCTCAGTGACGTTTTAAGATTATTTTTCCATCTGGCAAATTTGGCTTTTTAAGGCATTCTTCTCCTCATTGCCTTTTTGAGGCTCTTTTGCCATTTGAGTCATTCTGTTTTTTAAGGAATTATTTTCCTCAGTCGGGCTGTTGACTCTCATTTCATAATTTTCTTGCATCATTCTCATTTCTCTTCCCAATTTTTCCTCCACTTCTCTTATCTGCTTCTTAAGGTCCTCTATGTCCTATAACCAGCTTGTATTTTCCTTTGAAGCTTTTGGTTCAGGAGTTCTGACTTCACTGTTTTCCTCCTGTTCCATGCTTTGCTCCTTTTTGTCCCCAAAATAGGAGTCTAATGTTGGAATATTCTGTCTGCTTTGTTTCCTTTTCCTGGTCATGTCACCCCTCAATCACTTGACCCCTGGGCTTTTTGCCACAGTAGGACTTTGGCACCAGACAGGGGAGCTTTAGTTCCAATCACTGGGCTTTTCTCAGTTGCCAGAAGTATTATATTAGATGGGTGCCCTCTCTGAAGTCTCCACACGCTCTGGCAAGCTCCCATTACAGTTGGACACACACTCCAGGACCTCCACCCTAGACTGTAATCAAGATCTAAGCAGGATAAAGCAAGAGTGATCACCCCTCAGACTGGTGCTTGGTCCCTCTACACTCTGAAGCTGCCAAGTGGTGATGGCTGGCTGTGCCAGTGTCTCAGTGGCTTCTCCCCCCTGGGGGAAAAGCCAGGCACTCCCACTTATTGGATCCCAAAGTCCAGACTGCATTGCCCTCTCACTTTGTCCTTTGCATCTATGTGTTGATAAATCTGGAAATGGCCACAGCTGCTGCTGATCTGGAGTCCCTCCTGCTGGAGGATGGTCAGGCCCGCCCTGGGGCTAAAGTATCTGCCTGGGGCTGCGCTTGGCTCCCAGAGCACTGGGATGGATTCCTGCCGGCCTGTCGGGGTGTCCTCAGCGGGAGGTTAGCTTTTCTGTGTCTTTTTGTGGGTTCTACAGCTCCAAAGTTTGTTTTGAGTCTCCTTTTTACATGGATTGGGGAAGGTGGAAACCAGAGCCACCGATAGGTTGTGCTTCTGCTCCGCCATCTTGGCTTTGCCCCCTACAAATCTATTTTCAAGGATCCCAGGTTTCCTCAAGGAAAGACTCATGCACCCTCCATGGAATTTAGTAATAGTTATGTGACCACATCTATAAGTGTCTCTAAGTAAGCATATCAACACCTTCTCTTTATTTATGGTCTCAGAGAATTTCTTGGGTCACTGAACTTAAGTGAATGCTCCAAAACAATTTAAGTCAATATGTGGGAACTGACCTCAATTCTTTATGGTTCAAGTTCACCTTTTTCCCTACCATGCCAAGTTTTTTTGTCATTAAAAATTTGTTTATTTCTACCTCTTCAATTATCTTCTTACCTTTCCTCCTTAGAATGTGGTTAAGAGCTGTTATAAATTAAAAAAATAACAATATCTTGCATATGTATAGAATTTCTACTTCTCAAAGGATGTCCTTTCATATTATCATTTGATTGTCATGACAACTCAATAACCACCAGCAGGACTAGTGTTATTATTTCTCTCTTTTAAAAATAAAAATAAACATGTCCTAAAGTAGTTGAGGAACTTGCCTGAGGTGACATAGTAACTTAAAGACAGACTGCAAGGTAACTAGGACCTGAGCCTAGTTCTTCTACTTCTTCTGAATCTAAATTTGGTAGTGTCTTTTTCATTAAGACATACTGAGACTCCCCCAGGCTCTGCTTTGATTTTGTGAGGAATAAATGGAAAGCATTGTACATGCCTTCAAGAAACCAAAAATCCAATTGTAAAAATAAGACTAGCCCTTATGAAACAATAACCCCAAACTCCTATGTGGCAGAAACTATTTCTTTTCTATCTTTGCCTCCTCAGAGCCTTGCACAAGGATTGGCAGATAATAGGGCTTTAACATTTGATTATCAACTGATTGACCAATAAAACTGAATGTGTCAAATTATTTTATTCATTTTAGAAGTTCCTCAGAAGACAAAGGAGGAAGAAAGATATGAGAACTCTAGTGGCATCCAAGTATGACTTCATCTAATAAGTTTTCGTATATATATACATATATTATATGTTATTGCATCCTTATTGAAATTATATGTGGAATTTATGCAACTAGTTATACCATTGAATCCTGGCATATTGGAGGCAGAACATAAAAGAAGTAAAAGTTGCACTTAATTTTGAAAGGTGAATTGTTTAGAATAGGGTGGTCAGGCTGCGAGAACAATATGAAAAGGGAATCAAAGCAGGAATCATTATAGTATGCTGTCGATAGTGAGAAAAGCTCTTGATTAGTCTAGAAAAGAATGTAGGCAGTTAGCTGAGGCACAAAAGATAGGCACTCACGTGACCATTTCTCTTATACCACTCAACCTGTCTCCTATATTACCGATCAATTTCTTTGCATCTTCTTATAGTACCCATTAAATCTCTCTCAACTCTAGTTGTAACTTGGCATAGATTAAGCCAAATGAAATATTAAGGGAATGTCTCCACTGAAAATTGGGTGGCCAATTCCTTCCAGCAGATCAGACACTTTCACTTTAAGGCCTTGAAGTTAGATGATAGGATGTTAGATAAGCCACATAAGATCTCTGGGCTGCATTTTTGTCACATTTAAAATGAGAGAGCTTGACTAAATGACCATTGAGTTTCCTGCCACCTATAAATCCATGATCTTATCATCACAGACTGAGCACTGAGATGTAGCAAAGATACAAAGCTAATGCTAGAATATTTATCACCTGTGATTTCAGAACTTCCAGGAAGATCTGCTACATCCTGCCATATTAACTTCCTAATACCTTAAAATATACACTAGAGCACATATTATTTTTTCTCCTGTTAAACAGTAAATTTTCATGGGGAAATACCCCAGTTTCTTATTCACATCTATTTTAGTGTGAATAGATGCTGCATATTTTCCAGAGAGCAAGTTTTAATAGAACATCTAAACCTTAGTATTGAATGTCTGTGAGATTGGGAAGAGGAGCCCTAGAACTAGGTATTGAAAGGTTAGATTTGAGTACTTAAAGAAACTTTTGCTGACTTAATATTTCCCCTAGACCCCTGCCTAGGGCCACAGGAGAAGGAAAAAGAAGGAAAAAAAATCAAAGAAGATGAGGTGGATTTTCACATGCTATATATTAGAGGTCTAAGAGGAGTCCTGTAGCATCATAGATTGTGACTTTGGACAAATAACTGCACTTTAGCTTCTTGGTTTACTTATCTGTATAATGAGGTGTTTGAACTTGATGACATCTCTGAACACGTCCAGCTCACTATGATCCCATATTCCTATAATTTAGAACTAAAAGTTACTTCAGAAGTTATCTTGTGCAACCACTGTCCCCCATACCACTTTATAAATAAATAAAAAAAAAGAAATCATAAAAGTGGAATAAATTCCCCAGAGTCACACAGTAAGTATGGAGTAGAAGTAAGGGTGAAAACTTACAACATATCCACAAGATCATACACTTAGAGATGGAAAAATCCTTAGGATCACTGAGTTTAACCAACTCATTTTAGAGATCAGGAAACAGGCACAGAATTTAAGTGATTGACCCAGGGTCATACAGTTAATGAGTAGCTGAGATGGAATTTGAACCCAGGTCTTCCTCATTACAAGTTAATTGGGAAAGTTCATTATATATCCCTTTCATTTTATTTATTTATTTTTGTTCAATTTTTAATTTATTTATTTACTTTTAGTTTACAACATTCAGTTCCACAATCCCTTGCATTCCAAATTTTCTCCCCTTCGCTCTTCTCTCCTCTTCACCCTCATGGCAGAATGCAATCATATATAGGTTCTACAAATGCATTCACATTAAACATTGCTCAAATTAAACATCTTTTTTAATTTGGAAAATCTAGCATCACTGAAAAGTAGAGTTTTCTTCCTATGACAGTCCTTAGACTGAGCCTAAGATGTGTGAGTTTGAGCTAATCATTTCAATTCCCTTTTTAGATAATCATCTGCTCCTCCTAATACCTTCCTTGCACAGCACAGAAGCTGGATTTTTAGGTTCACTTCACTTGGCATCTGCTATTCTGTCTGGTTTCAACTACACAGAACAAGGTTTCAATATGCCATGTACCTGCACAATTTTCCGACTTCTTATATGTGTTATCTCTTCCCCTCATTAGAGTATAAGCTCCTTGAGGGCAAGGGGCTGTCTTTTTTATTAATTGTGTCCCTAGTGCTTAGTAACAGTGACTGATACATAATAGGCTCTTAATGAATGTTTTTGGATTTGGATTCTGAGTACCTCAGACCCTACATCTGTAAAATGGAAAGAATAAACCCTAACCCACTATCTCTATAAGGAGAGTTCATATGATTTAATGAGAATGGATGTGGGAACATTTGAAGACTGTATAGGGTTTTACCAGGATAGGAGAATACCAGCACACAGCTCATCTGTGCAGTAACTGACTCAAATAAATGTCTCTTTTCTCTGAATGTCACCTCTCTTCATTCTCATTTGTTCCTCACCACCGCTTACCATAGCAAGTAATTTGAGGGCAGATGGTGAGTTTATTGGAGAAGTTCCATTAAGACCTCCCACCTACATGCCTACCTGCCTCTTCACACTTTGGGCTATCAGAGCCTTACTCCCAGTGTGCCATCTAATCCCTCACTACTGAGCCAAGCAAAGTGATTGTTATTTCTCATGATACAGTCCTTATTGCCTAATTAGCAGCACTAGGAAGAAGTGGGAGATGACTTCACTTGAGTTCATTAGGAAATAATATATCAGTTTTCATTTAATTACAAGTGAATTACTGCCTCGTATTAGAAAGCAGAACCTTGTTGCAATGACAGAGGATGTTGGGAGCCTCTGATTAGCCAGGGTTCTCTATTAGCTCAGTGGGGGAAAAAAGCAAGGCTTGCTCAACTGACTTGGGGTGGTAACTCCCACATTGGCAAAGGATTTTATCTAATTGTGACATGTTATCAGAAGATCAGAAAAAAATAATATCCTGCCCTGGAGGGTGAATCATCATTTCCAGCTGTGGTGGGATACTAAGGAAGGAAGGAACTAATTCCTATCCCTGGGGACCAGTCAGGCTGACATGGAAAGAAATATCTCACCGTCCTCTCTGATTGCTTAATTGCAGTACATAATGTATGACTGTGAAGGGGAGGACCAGAACAGCCAAAATAAGAACTCTAATTTTCTTACGTCTCAGATGGTTGACTATTACAACTTTATTCCCGATCATTTTTTTTCTTCCTATTTCATTGAAGCAGCTTTGTGCTTCTGGAGCCAATCCAAATATCTTAGAATACAGCTCCTTTTCTTTATGGTCCTATAAAACTATAACTAGACATTTCTATACATGAGGCTAGAATGTTCTTCAGGGAATGGAGAGAAAAGAGTCCAATACAGTTCCAAGGATGCTGCTGAAAAAGATCACATAAGTCCCAGGTACTTGGAGAGAGTCTGGAAGAAAGTTGAGAAACTTCTGAGCCTTGAGAAGTTTAAGTGACTTACCTAGGGTCCCACAGTCAGTATATATCAAAGGCAGGATTTGAGACCAGGTCTTTCTGGTCTCAAAACCAGCTCTTTTCCTACTATTCCATGTCATTTTTCTGAAACAGATAAGGTAAGTATAATTATTTCCAACTTATAAGTGAGATAATTGAGTCTCACAATGGTGAATTTGCTTATCCATAGACACAGAAATGTCAAATCCCCAATTCTAAGTCCTGGGATTTTTCCACCACAATTTACATCTAGTTTTTATTCATATATTTGGAATAGTTTAATCCAGAGCACCATCATTAGGGAGATATTCAATCAGAGGCTGAATAACTATCTCTCAGACATATTATAGAAGATTCTTCCCCCCACAAGTTGAGAAGTTGAACTAGATGACCTCCGAACAGGTGTACTCTTCCAGGTATCTTCACAGATTCTTTACTAGAACTATTATGAGTATTGCCCAAATTCTTACCATCATCTTTACTACAATCACTGTCATGACTCACCTTTTAAATCTAAATACTTCCATGAATTCTTTATTGAAACGACCCTAACCATTTTGTGATGTCACAACAGAAAGGAGGAAAGTATAATGTCTTCCCTTTTACTCATTACCTAACATTTTTCTCTTTTTACTCTTTTGTTGTTCAACAGATATTCTTCCAGTTCAGAGATGAGATGTTATTTTCTATAATTTTCATCCTTGCTTTTTCAGTTCTTCAATGTTTTGGAACTATACCATATCCCCTTAGGGGATATAGGTTAACTATAATAGTCAATGGCTGGGATTAACAGATCTTGTTGTGCCCTCCTAGTACATATAATTATATAACATTTAAGATGAGGTAAAAAAGAATGGAGAAAACATTTGGGACAAGAAATTCATGATAAACAATTAAGAGAAATAAATATGGATAGTTTGGACCTGAAATGTCATATCAGAGAAAATTTTCCAGAAAAAAAAAATGAAATTTTTGAAATTATATATATATATATATATATATAGGATTAATAGAAAATAATCCACAGAAAGAAGGAACTATCATTAAAGGAGATAGGTAAAAGTTTCTTGTAGAAAGTGAAAGTTAAGCTGGAATTTGAAGGAAGCTAGGAAGTTAGGATGGAAACTGTGTCTGCTGTGGTATGATGGGAAATACATTGGTCTAATACTAAGAAAAACTGGATTCTTTCTCTAAATACTTAGTTGACCTTAGCAAAGTACTTAAGAAAATTTTGAGAGTTGTACACTTGAGACTTCAGTCCTACTAAACTTTTTCTGTTCATCTTTCTTACACATCCTGTCCGTATCTCCTTCTGTGACTTTTATCATGTTCTTCCTATCATTAGAAATGTCCCAAATCTGCCTCTGAACTGAGCTATATCTGTAAGGTCATAGATTCATAGCACCTCTGAGTTAGGAGAGTCCTTGCAGATCATCTAAATCCTGAATAATTATCAGTTTCTCTGCCAAGAAAATAATCAATGTTGTTGAACTTTCTGTACACTTCAAAGGACTTTCTGTCTCTTGCTTCTGGAAAAGAAAGGACAACCTGTATTTTTGTCTTAACACCTTGATAAGTGGTATCCCATCTCCACAAGAGCAGGGACCATAATTCAGTTAAAATTGATATCTAATCTAACGACAGCACAGAGCCGTGGGTTAGATACTTAGTGACTTCTTAGTTAGCGGTTACTGAAATGAACCCGATTTGTCATTGAGGTATCCTTTTTTTTTTTTTGTGTGTCTTTTCCTAATATCCTTGTGTCATATCCTTACCTACTTTTTCACACTTCTTATCTACCTTCTCATACTTAAGCCTGGTTTTATGGTCAATGCTTATGGAATATTGGATTATCACTAGAGACTTTTTCCAGGCACAGAGATGGATATGAATAAAATGCAATTAGAGGGGCGGCTAGGTGGCGCAGTGAGTAAAGCACTGGCCCTGGAGTCGGGAGGACCCGAGTTCGGTTCCAGCCTGAGACACTTAACACCTACACAAAAATACTAGCCGTGTAACCTTGGGCAAGTTACTTAACCCCAAAATTGCCCTCCAAAAAGCAAAAAAAAAAATGCAATTAGAGAGGAGCAGCAAAATCAGCTGACGATCAGTCTCAGGATGCCAGTCCTCCTGTCAAGGGGAAAATCATCAAATGAACTCATTAAAATGGAGAAATTGGAGACTTAAGGAACCTGCAGTAGCCTTCAGAAGACATGTGAACTTTATATTTTAATAGGATATCTTTAATACATATATATTTAGTGCAGTTGCTGGAGTTTCAAACATCAGTGAAATACATACATATCTATCTAAATAGGTATGTATGTGTATTGTGTATGCATGTATATTTGTGTATATTTGGTGTATTGTGTGTGTGTGTGTGTGTGTGTGTGTATTTGGAGAGAGTTTGAAATACTACTTAGATCACATCATGTATGAGATTCTTTTCTTCTGAAATGCAAAGTTGACTCTAACAAATCTAGTACAATGCATCCACATTTTACTTCCAGTTGCCTGTGGTTCCTTGCTTTGTACTCTGACCAGGAACTGAAAATGCTCAAGTCATCCTATTCCTTAATTGCTGCTTAATCATCCTATTAAAACATTAAGTGAGGCAGCACCTGAACAAGAGAATTTCATATCACGTCCCCCTTTGTTTTGGGGAAGCAGCCAAAAGCACACATTTCCACCCTCACATAATGGGAGTGCTTTCCCCCAGTCTCCCAGGGTCCTCCTCCACATCCCTATCCTGGTGATTCTTTTTTATATTCATTAGCATGTCTGAGGCAGCTGAATATGAGTCTGTAATTATAATGGTAACAGTAGTGGAAGGACTGGAAATGTGCATGAAATATAATGGAGTTGAGAGCAGCATTATACCCAAAGTGCTCTAATGGTCTGAGTACCACTTGGATGCAAACAGTCTTCCCAATTTTCATTTCTAGCAGCCATTTGCTACTAACCTTTGCCCAGCCACTTACCTTCCCAGAGTGCTTTTCTCCCAAAAGAAAATATGATGGCGATTTCTTAGAATGGCCAGAAGAATCCTGCAGCTTGAGTGGCTAATTTGGGCAAAACCTGTAAGAAGTAGAAAGAATTCATTTTAAAAATAGGGGGAAAAAAGCCAGGGCTTGAAGAAAGTATATCTTGAAGTTGCCCCTTTTTGTGGAAAGAATAATCAATAGCCTATGTAATAAAATCTGAGGGGTCCTTAAAAAAAAGTCCTTTCCCACATCATCCTGATTTGTCAGTATATATGAAAATCCGACTACTTAATTTTTTTTCTTTCTGTTAAATGAAATCCAGTTACTTTGCTTTCAAAGAAATGCATGGGAAATAATCATCCAACATTACTAGTGCTAATGTTGAAAATTATAATTATGTTAATAAATTTTATATTATTATTCTGATATTAATTTATAAATCATTTATACATAAATACAACACTTTAAAGTTTTTAAAGTACACCCCATCCTCCCCCATTTCCCAATAATCATGTGAGGTCTGTGATGGAAGAATTATTGTCCCTATTTTAGTGATAAAAGAACTGAGGTGGAGATAATTTAAGTGACCCAACCAGGTTGATTAGCTAACAAGAAGCAGGAACTTCCTGCAAAATCCCAATGTGAACAACTAATTGTGAACTAGTTTATCTGATTAGTTTGCATGCATAGTACACACACACACACACACACACACATATACACACACAAATATGCCAAATATTTGATCTTTTTGGAACTGTCACCACCTGCTTAAAATAGGACTGCTCTGACTTCCCACTTCCTCTCCCTATCAACACAGAGGTGCTTTGAAAATAAAATGAGATAATGGATATGAAAGTTTATTAGAACATAACTTAAGGATATGAAATCTCTTAAAGTGCCAAAAAAAGCAACAACATAGAAACTGAGAATGGAGCTGTTTCTAATAAGTAAAGATTTTAGAGACTGTTATATACCAATATCTAAATCATCCCTGTTGGTTGTTGGGGTGGATAAACGCATCTTTGGAACAGGGTAGGCTTAATTCTGCCCCACAGTTGAAAATGTGTATATTTTTAAAATGCTTATGTTAACATTTCCTTGCTAAATTTGACCCACCTACTTCAAAAACTGTTACCTCCAACTTTAGAAGAAAGACAGACTCTTCTAGAAATATGCTGGCCATATAAGTAAAAACCTATATTTCTTGTATTTACCAAGTATTTTCACATTTACTCTAAAAGGACTTTTTTCCCCTTGCTGAGATATAAACGTTACCCAAATCTAATCATATCAGCAGTTTTCCATTGTACTTTATTATCATTGTATTTTTAATGACTGGTTTAGCTAATGAGATTTGAAAGTTTTATAATGAGGGCATTTGAAGCAGAATTCATTAACAGGGAAAGGTTTTTCTACCATATTCATAAAATTACATGCTAATAAAATAGGAATATGATTTGAGCAGTAGCTAATAGAAATTGATTTTTGCATTAATTATTTCTGTATCTAATTCTGAGGAAAAGGAGAAAGGGAAACAAGGAGTCAGCAAAAGGACTGGAAATGGGAAAAGACATGTATGACATCAATCAATCAAAAATCCACAATTATTTATTTGTTATCTACTGTTCCCTGCCCCATGCTAAGTTCTGAGGGAAAAAAGATATGTAAGCACCTAACATATTGCCTTATACATACTTCAGTGTTTTGAGTGTATATAATTTCTTTTGTGTCTATTGGCCCTCCTTCCACCAATGAAGATTGAAGTTTTTCAAAGCTTAATAAAGGTTGTGTAAATTTGTGTAGCTAAAAAAAAATATCACTTGGTGAACAACATTAAAATAAGGAGAATCTCCATATTTATCTGGTTCTTAGACAAAAACTATGTAACCTTTCATCATATATTAGAATACTCCCAGTTTAGGAGTGTATTCCAGAGCTGGTGCACTGCTGACCTAGCTTTAAAACTCAGAATTACCTACATATAACAATGACATATCAATGGTAACTGAGAATTGACATATTTCTAATAAGTAAATATTTTAGAGATTGTTACATTTACATACAAAAGTCTAAACCGTGCCCCATGGCTGTTGGGATAGATAATATATTAATATTTTATAGAGCTCTAGTAGAGGACCTTCCACATATTATTTACTTACATAGGGTTTGGGGTCTTGAGGTGATTTGATACCATGTAGTCACGATATCATGATACCATTCTGTAGATAAGGAAAATGAAGTCTAGGAAGATTGATTTCCCTAAGGTCACAAAAGCAGTAAATAATAAATCCTAAAGTAGAACTTAGATATACAGTCTCCCAAACCCAGTCTCCTTTCCACCATGTTGGCACTTGATCATTGTTTAGAAATTTTGAATTTGAACAAGATCCCTTTCCTTAAGGTGTTTACATTTTAGCTGAGATGAAGAGATAGGTGCAACCTCCAAGACGACACATGACCATAGATCTAGAGCTAGAGGAGACCTCAATGGCTATCTACTCCTATCCCCACATTTTATATATGATGAAACTAAGACCTGGGAAAATTAAATGATTTACCCAAGCCAGACATGTAGTAAACTTCAGAAGTAAAATTTCAACCCAATTAATTGCATCCCAGAATTAGTGCTCTTTCTTCCATACCAAGAGAGTTAAGTAAAGGCAAGGAATATTTTTTTTCTGTGAACTGTAGGCTAGTGAGCTTGACTTCTGTGCCTTCTACATCTAGGTAGTGTTCTTCATGTAGTACCTTGTATACAATATATTCTTATTAAATGCTTTTGGAATTAAATGGAGTTGTTTCAAAGTTCCAGAGCCTCTGAACCAAATCCAGTGTGCTTTCATGTGTGCCTCATATACCTTCTGCAGGCTGATATGTAGCAACACCAAGACCTTTTTCCATATAGGTATGATTTGAAGGTTACCGGGAAAATTCCTTTCCTCACAAGTGAACACTTTACTTACCTTAAATTGCTTGAAATATTACCTTTAGAAATATTGTCCTTTCTACTGGTTGGCCAGACTTCCCTTTTTAAGATGTAAGTACTATTGGGGTGTAGGGGGGAGGGAGGGTAACATTTTATTTCTTCCAAGACTGATTCCAAATCATAGACCTAGTGTTATAGTAGTTTGGGCTCTGTCCAGGAATCAGAAAACCTGGGTTTTGGTCCAAATTCTTTCTTCTGAGTTATGTGATGTTGGGAAGCCATTGAATTTGAGGTTATTTCCTCATTTTTTAAACTGCACTGAATGGGGATTGGAGAAGGGTATATTCAGAAGTGGCTCTAATGTTAAAGATCAACCTATTTAAGCATAAAGTTAAAATAAAATGCACTTTAAAAATCTCTGCAATGGCTATCTCATAAGAGGCAAGGAATATCACAAGACCCCAAGATATAAAAGCTGTCTGTAAAGATACAAATGGAAGGTATTATGATAATAACAATATATACACAGACCAAATAGGATGAGGATCATAGTATCCTTGATGTAAAACTGGAATTGATTCCAGAAATCATTTAGTCCGACACTTTCTTTGAAGATTAGGGACCTGAGAACTAGTGACAAGTACACAGCTCATGGTCACAGAGACAGTGAATTGTAGAATCTGCATTTAAATCCAAGTCCCCTGATTCTAGATCAGCTACTTTCTCAGAAAAACCGGATTAGAAAAAAAATGGGCTGAGGGTGCAGGTGAGCTTCATCTCAGGCTTCACAGAAGAGGACAAGCATTGTGTTAAGAGGAAATATAATCATGATTTCAGAACAGTTTATCATCTTAAAATTCCTGCTGTGTGCTTCTCTGGTCAAAGACTAAATACCCACACCTACACACATTGGCATCAAGTCTCATGGAGTTAGAAAGAATGGCAGAGATAAGAACATGACCTCATTTTTGTTGCTCTACTACCATCTACTGTTCTCATCATGAAATGCTGGTGTTCCTGGAAAGGACAAGGATTAGAGCACAAGTTTGTGGGAAAGCCAACATATTTTCAATTAGAAACAATGCATTTCTAGTTTAGTATCACACATGTTACATTTTTTTACCTTTTCCTTTCCATTACCCACCCCACCATGGTAGGAGATGCATAAAAACTTATTAAGATTTCACTTTAAATATATACTTGTATCACCACGTAATGGAATATATTACTTCAATCTTACCACACCTAAATATACTAGGGTCAGAGGAAAACACTAACTTTTCCACACATAGAAATTTTGAGCACTAAGGTGTGCTTTTCTTTAGGGGCGGCCAGGTGGCTCATCAAGTAAGAGCACCGGCTCCAGCATCAGGATGACCTGGGGATCAAATCCGGGCTCAGATACTTAGCACCACACCCAGAAATAACTGGCCATGTAACCTTGAGCAAATTACATAACCCCGATTGCTTTAAAAAATATATATATGTGCTTTTCTGAAGCAGAAGTTGAGAAAATTAAGGCGTTGTTGAAGTTGGAATTTATAGTAACCTTTCATTTCTACAGTACTTTAAATTTTATAAAACATTCTCAAAAAAAGGTAGGTAGATGGGATTAATATATACAGATGAGGAAACAGATACAAAGAAGCAAAGCCACTTGTCCAAGGCCACATAACTAGAAAATCAAAACGAACTTCTCCCACCAGTTACAATCAACTTGTGGGGTTGGGGCAGCTAAATGGCCACAGCAGATAAACTGCCCCACTTGGAGTCAGGAAAGCTCACCTTCCTGAATTCAAATTTGGCCTCATACACTGACTAGCTTTGTGACCCTGTTTAAATCACTTAATCCTGTTTCTTTCATTTTCCTTATCTGTAAAATAAGCTGGGGTAAGAAATGCCAAAGCACTCCATTACTTTTGCCAAGAAAACCCCAAATGGTGTCATGAAGTGTCAAACATAATTTAAATAACTGAACAACAACAAAAATAACAGTGCATCTTAACATTGTTAGCCTGATATGAAATGGGAATATCTCATATTTATGCCATGTGCTTTTCTTTACAATAATGCTATAAGGCAGGCAGTGAAAGAATTATCATCCATATTTAAGAAAAAGAAACAGAGGCACCAAAGTACTTAATACTTTGTTCATTTAGCTAGTAAGTAAATTAAGTCAGGTTTTTTCCCCCAATAAAAAAAAAAACACCATTCTGATTCACTGAGACTGTTCATGTCTTTTGCCACACTCTTCAAGGCTATGTGCCTAAACAAATGTCCTTCCAATTAATATTAATATTCCACCAGGAAAATGTCAATTGCCCCCAGGAAAAATGCCTATAACAACGATTTCAGAGTTTTGTTTGTTTTCCAGGTGAATTCTTTGATCATTAATGTAATCTTCCATTTTCTGGAGCATTTACAAGTCACTTCCACTGGAGAACTCCCAATGTCCTAGTGTCTTAACTATATTATTATAGAAATCTAGTGACTTTATAGCCCTTAAGTGCCACGTAGCCCTGAAAGTCTATGTCTCAAAATTAGGATGAAAACATCCACTGAAGGCCCTCTGGGAATCTGAATCCACAAAGGTAAAGGTGGCAAAAATACAAAAGTGTTGGGAGTTGGGAACAGGACCTTGACTATTGATGCTTTGGGTTTTCACTATGCCTTAAATATCTCCAGCAAACAGAAAAGGCCACTAATTTGTTTTTTTGGGGGGGAAGTATAGCCTCAATAGTGAACTAGAATCAGTACTAGGGATCCATCCTTTCAATTAGAAAAACTTGTATGTAACCTAAGATCTTCTCTATGAAGATATTCTCTATTATCTTTGTGATAGAAGCTGTTAGATTAGCAAGTGAAAATCAAAAGCTCAAGATTAAGGGAACCAGACTGGTAGATGCGATCAAGTAATGAAGACAATTAGACCTTTATCTGGAAAATTAGTAGCTCCATAGCATTGTAGATAAAGCAAGAATAAAGAACAAATAACAAGGTTTGGAGCTGGCTGGCCCTCTGTGGATATCAATTTGTTCTCCTAAGTAAAATGGTTGATGAGCCCCAATATTATTATGCCTCTCTGAGTGAGATGTGTGAGAGAATAAAAATGGATATCATGTGTAGCATTGATCCAGAAGTTGAAAAAGTAATCTATTGCTTTTAGGATAGAAAAATAAACAAAAAAATAAATTCAACTACTCTGGTACTTAAAGTCCTTCACTGATTTTATTTTTCATGGCTGCTTAAATATCACTCCCTATCATGCATTCATACATTTATGCTGGCTTCAGGAATTATATGCTTTATGCAATTTTGCTTTGATTTCACCCAAGTTCATACCATGACCCATTTAGTTAGCAACTTTTTATTTTTTTGACTAGAGCAGATATTCATCTATGAGGGTAAACATCTGTATAGGATTAGAAGAGTCCCTCATTAGAAGTCAAACTTCTGTGCCTATTGAATCTACAATGCCTTTGACTTCTTGCCCCTTTAAAGAGGTTTCAAAGTACTGTCAACTGCTCTCAATCTCTCAGGTTTTCTGATTCTAGAAAGTTCACTCTTACCACTAGGCAATGGGGCAAGATACTGGAATTCTCTACCATCAAAAAATACTTTCCCCACTGTGTTTAAAATCCCACAAGGACAGATTTCCATGATTGAATCACTGGGCCTTCAGGAGGCCCATTTTAGAATGAAAATAACACTGGAAATGGAATAAGTTTAAAGATAGGAGAAAAACTTTAAAAACAATATTGTATACTGGAAGGGGCATAGGGAATGAAGCATAAATTCCAATTCAGATAATTACCACTTTTTTCATTTTATTTTTAATTTATTGAATAAAACAACAATTTTCTTTTTTATTATCCTCATTTTATGTAATTTTATTTTTCTCTTTTTTACCTTTTAGTTTACATCATTCATTTTCACAAGGTTTTGAGTTACAGATTTTCTTCTCATTTTCCCCCTACCTATCACCCCAAAAGAGCAATCCCACTAAATATATCCCCTCCTGCAATATGCTCTCTCCCCTATCTTCCCCTATCCCCTTCAAATTTTCCAGTAGGGCATGGTGGATCTCTATGTTCCAGTGACTGTACAGTTTATTTCCCAGTTACTTGTAAAATTATATATATATATTTTAAACATTTGATTTTAAAACTTTGAATTACAGATTCTTTCCCATCCTCACTTGTCACCCACCCTTACAGGGAAGATAAGCAATTCACTATAGATTTTTCATATGTAGGTATGCAAAACATTTCCATAGTGGATATATTGTGAAAGACTAACTATATTTCCCTCCATCCTATCCCACCCCGACTTGTTCTATTCTCTACTTTGATCCTTTCTCTTTTCAAAATTGTGTGCTTCCAATTTCCCTTCCCCCCAGCCTGCCCTCCCTTCCTTCATCGCCCCTCCCATCCCCTTCCCCCATACTCTCCTGTAGGGTGAGATACCCTATTTAGTGTATATGTCATTCCCTCCCTAACCCAAATTCAAAGAGAATAAGGTTGACTTTTCCATTCCTGTTTTTTTCCCCTCCATTTTAGAGTTTTCCCTTGCCTCTTCCATATGAGATAACTTACCCCATTCTGTCTCTCCCCATCTACTCTCATTATGTGCCTCTCTCACCTCTTAATTTCATGTTTTAAGTATCATCCCTTCCTATTCACTTGGTGTTGTACCCACTGTCTATGTATACTCCTTTACACTTATATACACACACTCACATATGCATTCATATGCACATATACCCTCATATATATATATACATATCTATTCCCTTCACCTATTCTCATACTAAGAAAAGTTTCATCAGTTACAATGATCATTTTTTCCTTGTAGGTATGTAAATAGTTCAACTTTGTTAAGTTCCTTATGATTTCTTTTTCCTGTTTACCTTCTTGTTCATCTCTTGCTTCTTGTACCTCAATGACAAATTTTCTTTTCAATTCTAGTTTTTTTCATCAAGAGGGCTTGAAAGTACCCTATTCCATTGAATGACCATATTTTCCCCCTGAAACATGATACTCAGTTTTGCTGGGTAGGTGATTATTCATTTTAATCCCAGCTCTTTGACCTCCAGAATACCATATTCCAAGCCATTCAATCCCTCAGTGTAGAAGCTGCCAGATCCTGTGTTATCCTGATTGTGTTTCCACAATATTTACATTGTTTCTTCCTGGCTGCCTGTAATATTCTCTTTTTGATCTGGGAATTTTGGAACCTGGCTATAAAAATCATAGGAGTTTTCTTTTTGGGATCGTTTTTAGAAGGTGAATGGTTCATTGTTTCAACCTCTAGTTTGCCCTCTGGTTCCAAAACATTAGGGAAATTTTCCTTGAGAATTTCTTGAAGGATGATTTCTAGGTTCTTTTTTTGATCATGGCTTTCAGGTAGTCTAATAATTACTAAATTATCTCTCCTGGATCTATTTTGCAGGTCAGTGGTTTCCCAATGAGATATTTCACATTGCCTTCTATTTTTTTTATTTGTTTGGGTCTGTTTAATAGTATCTTGATTTCTCATAAAGTCACTAACTTCCATTTTCTCCTACCTAATTATTAAGGAATGATTCTCTTCAGTGTGCTTGTGAGATTCTTTTACCATCTGGCAAATTTGACTTTTTAAGGCATTCTTCTCCTCATTGCCCTTTTGAGCCTCTTTTGCCATTTGAGTTAGTCTGTTTTTTAAGGTGTTATTTTCTTCAGTCAGTTTGTTGACTCTCATTTCAAAATTTTCTTGCATCATTCTCATTTCTTTTTCCATTTTTTTTACTTCTCTTATTTGGTTTTCAAAATCCTTCTTAAGGTCCTCTATAGCCTGAACGAGCTCATATTTTTCTTAGAAAATTTTGGTGCAGGAGTTGTGACTTCACTGTCTTCCTGTTCCATGCTTTGATCCTTTTTGTCCCCAAAATAGGAGTCTAATGTTGGATTCCTCTATTTGCTTTGCTTCCCTCATTTCTCATGTTGCCACGCAGTTATTTGACTGTTGGTATTTTTTCCACAATAGGACAGGGGAGCTTCATCCCAATCGCTGATGTTTTTTCAGCTGCCAAAGGTCTTAGTTGGGTAACCTCTCTGAAGCCTCCACACACTCTGGCAAGCTGTTTACCCACCCAAGACCTCTACCCTAGGCCACAACCGAGATCCAACCAGGTTAAAGCAAGAGTTATTATCCCTCAGACTGGTCACTTGTTCCTCCTACAGTCTGCAGTCCAGGAGCTGCAGCTGCTATGTGTCAGCAGTGCTTCAGCAGCTTCTTTCTCTAGGGGGCAAAAGCCATCCACTCTCCCAAATTCTCAGGTCCCAACATTCACACTGCACTGACCTCTCCCTTTGTCCTTAGCATGGGTTGATAATTCTGGAAACTGCCTCAGCTGCTGGTGATCTGAAGTCTCTCCAATTGGCAGTTTGTCAGGCTTACCCTGGGGCTCACACCTCCAGCTTGCCCGAGGCTGGGTTCAGCTTCCAGATTGCTGCACTGGCTGCTCCCTGCCAGCCTGCCAGGCTATCCTCATCAGAAGGTTAGCTTCTCTGTGTCATTTTGTGGTTTCTGTAGCTCCAAAGTTTGTTCAGAGTCACCTTTTACATGAATTGGAAGTGGTGGGAGCCAGAGCTCAGCAGAAGTCCTGTTTCTTCTCTGCCATCTTGACTCTGCCCCCGAAAATAATTTCTTGTAGCAGAGAAGTATTCCATCACAATCATATACCATAACTTGTTCAGTCATTCCCCAATTGATGAGAATCTCTGCAATATTCAGTTCCTTGCCACCACAAAGAGAGCTGCTATAAACATTTTAGAATATAGAGGATCTTTTCCTTTTTCCCTAATCATTTTTGGAAATAGACCAAGTAGTGGTTTGTCTGATAAAAAGGGCAGAGGTACTTTAACAACTCTTCGAACATAATGCTAGTTTGTTCTCCAAAGTGGTTGGATCATTTTACAATTCTATAAACAATGAGTTAGTGTCCCAATTTTTCCACATCCTCTCCAACATTTGTCACCTTCCCCTTCTGTCACTTTAGTCAATCTGGTATGCATAAAATGATATCTCAACGTTGTTTTAATCTTTGTTTCTCTATTCAATGATGATTTAGAACATTTGTACATGACTAGAATTTTTTTAGGTTTCTTCAATGGAAAATTGCCTGTTCATATCCTTTGGCCATTTATAAGCTGGGGAATGACTCATGTTCTTAAATATTTGACAATGATCTAATTACTATTTGTGAATTTGCTTCCATCTCATTTTTTACCGTAACCCATCTTCTTAATATTTTCTCCTTACCCTCTTATTTCTCATTTTATCCACACTTCAAAAATTCTCTCTTATCTTTTCCCCTTACCTTCTTTATCTTATTCTACACATACTTTTAAAAGTCCCTCCCTGAACTTACCCCCCACCAAATTTTCTCACCTGTCTAGAAATTGAAAAGACTTCTAAACCTCTTCAGATGTATACATTGTTTCCTCTTCAACTCAGATGAGAGTAGGTGTCCAACATTACCGGCCCTCCACCACCACCTGTTTCATCTGCATTGCTTCTTCCTTTTATGTACCATTTTAATGAGATAATTTTCCTTTTTTTACTTCTTCCTATACAATTTTGTGGGTTTTTAAATCACCTCATCATACACAATTTTTCTTTCAAACTACATTAGTAATGATAACAGTTATTTAAATACTGATAATTGAGGGCATTCTAGGAAGATGTAGGATTAGGTCATCACTTTCCAGACTGCAGATTTCTTCCCCAAACAGAGAGAAAATCACTATGAAATGAACACAGACAAGCAAAAGTAAAGAGGTAAAGTGATTGTCCTCCTAGGACATCTTGAGAGGACCTCAGAGAAGTCTAAGTGGGCAGAGGTTTGACCTGAGTGAAGTGTAAGCACCTTTAGGTTGACTCCACTGAATCAATAAACAGAGAAGCAGATTAACCTTCCAGAAATTTCACCTCAATTTTCACATTATTTACAGTCTCAAGAAATTTCACCTGAGGAACTTTTATCTCACAGCTTTAGGAACTTTCACCTCACAAATTTTCACCTTACAAACTTTCATATAAAGAATAGCTTGGGGGCAGCCAGGTAGCACAGCGAGTAAGAGCACCGGCTCCAGTGTCAGAACGACCTGGAGATCGAATCCCAGGCTCAGACACTTAGCACCCACCCAGAAACACCTGGCCGTGTAACCTTGAGCAAGTTACTTAACCCTGATTGCTTAAAAAAAAAAAAGAATAGCAGCTGGGCTGAGTGAAAGAAGATTGAAGAACCCACTGTTGTTTCTGGAAATCAGGCCTAGCAGTGTTGACCAGATGTAATTCCTAGTTATGACTGTGTGTGAAGAGGAAGGAACACAATCCAAGTGAGTGCAATATCATAGGAAGCAAGAAGCTTTTCAAGGCAGTGTAGATGGGAGACCCAACTGGCTTAGCAGATGATGAGAGGTGTCCTTAAAGGTGAGCTTGTGGACAAAATTCAGAAAATAACAGTAAGGGAGGACCTGAGGCCTTTGAAATATTACCAAAACTTGGAATTACAACTTGATTATAATAATATAAAGCTTCCAAAAGTAAAGGTAAATTTTAAATAAAAATGAATAAGCAAAGGAAAATATAATGGGACCCTTGATAGCTTCTTTGGTGTAAAAGAAGATCTGGGTTCAAATTCAGAGGAAGATAGTGAGGTAAAAAAAAAAGCCACTCCTACCTCAAAGAGTGACATTAAATGGTCTTACAAGTTAATGAACAGGAAAAAAAATGATTCAAAATCTTAAGGAAGAAAATAAGTTCTTGAAAATTGGAATTGGACAAGTGGAATAAAATGACACTATAAGACAACAAGATATAATAAATCTAGAAAACAAGAGAAGAGAATCTAGAGCATCTTGATAGACAAGCAACTGATCTGGAAAAAAAATTGAAAAGAAACAATATAAGAATTGTTAGTCTACCAGAATGTTGTGATAAAAAAAGAATCTGATACAATACTCCAAAATGTTATAAAAGAAAAAATTCCCTGAAGTTCTAGAAGAAGGTAAAATAGATATAGAAAGAATCCAATGTTCACCACCTGAAAGAAATCTCAAAGAGATCATAAAAAAGGGCAAAAAATTTTGAGCAACTCTGTGGAGGCAAATAGTTGAAATTTGAGACAACGACTAAGAATTGGGGAATGACTGGAAAGAAGTTACATGTGAATGTAATGGGATACTGTTGTTCTATGAGAAATGTGAACAGGTAGATTTCAGAAGAAACCTGGTGAGGTTTGCATTAACTGATGTTGAATGAAGTGAGCAGAACCAGGAAGACATTGTACTCAGTAACACTAACAGTGTGTGATGATCAACTATGATTGACTAAGCTCTTCTTATCATTACAATGATATAAAGTGAAAAACTCACAATGGAAAATGCTATCCACATCCAGAAAAAGATCTTTGAAATCTGAATGCAGATCAAAACATACGATTTTCACTTTGCTTTTGTTTTTTTTTCTTTATCATGACTTCTCTCTTTTTTTCTGATTCTTCTTTTACAGTATGACTAATATAGAAATATGTTTAATGTGATTATATATGCATAACCTATATTGGATTGCTTGCCAAGTTGGGGAAGGGAGAGGTGGGAGGGAGGGAGAAAAAATTTGAACTCAAAATCTTAGAAAAGTGAATTTTGAAAATTATCTTTACATGTAATTGAAATAAATAAAATGCTATTAAGTGGGTAACAACATTATTCAATTCAATTCTTAAGTCATCAGATTTCTTTCTGGCAGTAAATGGCATTTTTCATCAAAAATCTTTTGCACTTGTCTTGTATCATTGTCTTGATCAGAGTAACTAAGTATTTCACAGTTGATCATCCTTGTTATATTACTGTTACTGGGTACAGTGTTCTTGTTCTGCCCCCTACTATAGTCTTTTACTAGTGTGTATTATGTACATATTATTTTTGTTTCCATTGAATTTGAATTTCATTGAAATATTTCCACTCTATTTCTCTGCCAGTATCAGATTGTTTTGATAATTTTCCACTTTAAAACATAGTTTGGAATCTGGAACAACTAGACCATAAACCTTAGCTTTTAGGGGGGAAAAATCATTGATTCCTCTCACATTCTTGAGCTTTTATACATCCCAATGAATTTTGCTCCTTTTTTCCTATGTCTAAAAGCATTATTTGTTATTTGGCATAGAACTGAATATGTAACTTAGATAGAATTGTAATTTTTATTATATTGATATGGTCTAACATAAGCAATTCATATTTCTCTAGCTGTATAGATCTATCATTATTTCTGTTAAAAATGTTTAACCATTATGTTCACATATCTCTGAGTTTCTCTTGGAATGTAGATTCCCATTTTTTTTTATATTGTCTATCATTATTTCCAAAGAATTTTCTCTTTATAACTCTTCCTTCTGGGTATTTTTAGTAGTATATAGAAATGCTGATGATTTGTACATATGTGTGTATGTCCTGCAGCCTTGCTGAACTTCTTAAATGTTTTAACTTGCTTTTTAGTTGATTTTCTAGGGTTCATTAAGTATAACATTATATAATCTGTAAAGAGTGAGAGTTTTGTTTTTTTCATTGGCTGCTTTTGTTCCTTCCATTTCTTTTTCCTATCTTGTTACTATGGCTAGCATTTCCAGAAAAATATTGAATAATGGTTGTGATAATGGACATGCTTGAATGACTCTTGGTCTTATTGGGACAACTGGAAGATTATTCCAATAATACATGATGTTTGCTCTTGGTTTTGAAAGATGGTGCTTATCATTTTAAGAGAGAAAAAGGTCAATCATATCTAACTTTTCTAAAATGCCATTTGGTACAAATTTCTTTGGTATTGATATCACTTCATTGACTATGGTTCTTTTCACCAAAATGTTGTTTCCCTGCTCAGGTCTTTAATTAGGTCTATACTTATTTTTGCTTTATCTGAGATCATGATTGTTACTCCTGCCTTTTTTACTTCAAATGAAGCATAATAGAGTCTGTCTTAGTAACTTATTTTAACTCTTTGTATGTATTTCAAATACATACATACATACATACATACATACATACATACATGTGTATATATATATATATATATATATATATATATATATATATATATATATTCTTTTGCAGAGGGGAGAAAGTAGGGAAATTGGGGTTAAGTGACTTGTCCAAGGTCACATGGCTAGATTTTGTGTTAAGTGTCTGAGGCTGGATTTAAATTCAGGACCTCCTGACTCCAGGGCCAGTGCTCTATTCACTGCTGCCCCACATTTATTTTTTTTTAAAGTAAAAAAAAAGGTATGCTTCAAAATGTACTCAGACACAATCACTTCTTTTTCTGGGGATGTGTAGCATTTTACATCATAAGTCCTTCAGAATTGTCTTGGATCATGGTACTGCTGAGAATAAATAAGTCATTCATAGCTGATCACCTTGCAATATTACTATTACTCTGTACACAGTAAAACTAATTTTGCATCATTTTGCAAGTCTTTCTGTGTTTTTCTGAGTATTCTGCTCAACATTTCTTATAGTATTCCATCATAGACACATACCACAACCTGTTTACTTATTCCCAATTAATGTACATTCCCTCACCTTCTAATTCTTTGCTCCAGAAAAGGGCTGCTATAAATAATTTTGTGCACATAGATTTCTTTTTGTTTCTTATCTCTTTTGGGATACAGACCTAGTAGTGGCATTGCTAGGTCAAAGGATATTCATGGTTGTATAGCTCTTTGGGCATAGTTCCAAATTGCTCTGCTGAATGACTGAATCAGTTCACAACTCCCCCAACAATACATTAATGTCTCATTTTTCCCACATCACCTCCAACATTTGTCATTTTCTTTTTATGTCCTATTAGCCAATTGAATAGACATGACACAGTAAATCAGAATTGTTTTAATTTGCATTTTTCCAATCAATAGAGAGTTAGATTATTTTTCATATGGCTGTAGACAGTTTTGATTACTTCATCTGAAAACATATTTTATCTTTTGATCATTAATCAATTGGATAATAGTTCTTACTTTGATAAATTTGTTCCATATGTCCATACATTTGAGAAATGGAGCCATCAGAGAAAGCTCCTTCAAAGTTATTTCCAAGTTATTATTACTAACTGTATTTCCCTCCATCCTATCCCCACTCATTTATTCTATTCTCTCCTTTCACCCTGTTCCTCCAAAAAAGTGTTTTGCTTCTGACAACCCCCTCCCCCCAATTCTATCATACCTCCATTCTCCTCTTATCCCTTTCCCCTCCTAATTTCTTCAGGGTAAGAAAGATTACTATGCCCAATACATTTAGTCTGTATGTTAATCCTTGTTTGAGGCAATTGTGGTGAGAGTAAGGTTCACTCACCCCCCCCCATTACTTCTCCACTCTTCCCCTCCATTGTAAAAGCTTTTTTCCCTCTTTTATGTAAGATAATTTGCTCCATTCTACCTCTCCCTTTCTCTTTCTTCCTATATATTCCTCTCTCTCACTCCTTAATTTTGATTTTTAGATATCATTCCTTCATAGTCAACTCACACTGTGCCCTCTTTCTACATATATATATATATATATATATAATTACCCTAATACCTTAATAATTGGAAAATTCTCATGAGTTACAAATATAATTTTTCCACATAGGAATGCAAACAGTTAAACCTTATTAAGTCCCTTGTAATTTCTATTTTCTGTTTACCTTTTTTATGTTTGACTTGAGTATTGCATTTGAAGATAGAATTTTCTGTCCAGTTCTGGTCTTTTAATCAGAAATGCTTGAAAGTCCTCTATATGATTGAATAACCACTTTTCCCTTGAAGAAATATATTTAATTTGCTGTGTATATGACTCTTGGTTGTAATCCAAACTCCTTTGATCTTTAGAATATAATATTCCAAGCCCTAGGATCCTTTAATATAGAAGCTGCTAAATCTTCTGTTTTTCTGATAATTACTCCACAATACTTGAATTGTTATTTTCTGGCCTCTTGCACTATTTTATTCTTCATCTGGGAATTGTATAATTTGGCTATAATATTCCTGGGAATTTGTTTTATTTTTTGTTTTTTGGAGGGCAATTGGGATTAAGTGATTTGCCCAGGGTCACACAGCTTGTATTTGTGTTGTGTCTGAGGCCAGATTTGAACTCAGGTCCTCCTGACTCCAGGGCCAGTGCTCTATTCAGTGCACCACCTAGATGCACCACTGCCCCCCGCCCTGGGAATTTTCTTTTGAAATCTCTTTCAAGAGATAACTAGTGAATTTTTCAATTTTAATTTTACTCAATGTCTGGGCATTTTTCCTTGATAATTTTTAAAAGAATTTATTCATTTTTAGTTTACAACATTAAGTTCCACTTCCTCTCTTTTGAGTTTTAAGCTTTCTCCACCTCTATTCCCTCCATTCTCCCCCAAACAACATTAAATCTTGTATAGGCTCTACATATACATTAATATTAAATGTATTTTCACTTTAGTCATGTTGCAAACAAGAATTATAGTTAATGGAATAAACCATGAGAAAGAAAAAACAAAGCCAAATAAAACAAAAAAGAGAAAGACCAAATATTATGCTTCTATCTGCATTCAGATGCCATAAATCTTTCGCTGGATGTGGATAGTATTTTCTATGATAAGATCTTTTGGAGTTGTCTTAGAAACTGGCATTTCTGAGAAGAGACAAATTTATCAAAGTTATTCATCACACAATGTGGCTGTACCTGTGTACAATGTTCTACTGATTCTGCTCCCCTCACTTAGCATCAGTTTATATAAGTTTTTTCAGGTTTTTCTGAAGTCCACTTTCTCATCATTTCTTATAGAACAATAATATTCCATTACATTCATATATTACAACTTGTTCTCAGTTCCCCAATTGATAGGCATCCCCTCAGTTTCCAATTCTTTGTCACCACAAGAGCTGCTATAAATATTTTTGCGCATGTCGGTCCTTTTCCCATTTTTTATGATCTCTTTGGGATACAGCCCTAGAAGTGGTATTGCTGGGTCAAAGGGCATGCACATTTTAAAGTCATTTGGACATAGATCCAAATTGCTCTGCAGAATTATTGGATCCATTCACAAATCCACCCAACCATGCATTAATGTTTCAATTTTCCCACATCTTCAATATTTATAATTTTCCTCCTATTAACCAATCTGATAGGTGTGATGTCATACCTAAGAGTTTCTTTGATTTGCATTTCTATAATTGGTACTGATTTAGAACACTTTTCTGTGAGATGATAGATATATTTTATTTCTACTTCTGCAAACTACCTCTTCATATCCTTTGACCATTTATCATTTGGGGAATGACTTGTATTTTTATAAATTTGACTCAGTTCTCTATGTATTTTAAAAATGAGGCCTTTATCAGGGACAATGCTTGTAAAAACTCTTTCCCAGTTTTATGCTTCCCTCCTGACCTTGGTTGTATTGAATGTGTTTGTACAAAAACTACAACCAAGAATAAATTGCCTTGCAAAATTAAATATACCACATGAAGGGGAAAAAATGTTCATTCAATGAAATAGAAGAATTTCAAACTTTCACAAAGAAAATACCAACATTAAACCAAAAATTTGTTCTCCAATATCAGTGCCCAAAAAACACATAAATAGGTAAAAAGAGAAAAGAAAATAGGGAATTAAAAATAACTTAACACATTACATTGCTACATGGGAATATGGTTATAATTATTTTAAAAAAATGTGTCACTACTACACTAATAAAAATAGAAGTAATATGCATAGAATACACAGGAATAAGGTGAATTTGAGGAATGAAATAAAAAATAATTAAGATATGAGAAAAAAAGAAGTATACTGGGTGCAGAAGAAAGGGAGAAATAGAATGTGGAAATTATTTCATGTGAAATGGTGCAAAAGACCTTTTCTATTGGGGGGGGAGATAGGAGGATGGGCTATATGCATCATTTGAATCTTTTTTTTCATCAATATTGGCTCAAGGAGGGAATAATATACACAATCAGATAAATATAAAAATCTATCTTACCCAACAGGGAAGTAGGATGGGAGGAGATCAAATAAGGAGTGTGAGGACTCACAATTGGAGGGTGGATCTGGGGAAATGTTAAACAGAAGTAAAACATTGGATAAGAGGGAAAGGGGGGATCCAGAGAGGAAAGGGAAGAGGAAAACTAGGATAGGGTTAAACACACAGTAATACTAACTGTGAATGAGAATGGGATAAACTTTACCATAAACAGAAGTGCATAGCAGAGTGGATCAAAAACCAGAATCTTGCAATATGTTATTTATAAGAAACACCCTTGAAGCAGAGACAAACACAGAGAGTAAAGGTAAGGAACTATAGCAGAATCATTTTATTCTTCAGTAGAAATAAATTAAAGTAAAGTATTCACACAAAACAAAGTACAGCATTCACAATGTTACAACATAACAAGTTATCACAAAAGTGGCCACATAGTTTTCATCAAAGTGGTCACATAATTTTAAAGTTTAAAAGATATCTTTCAGTAAGTCCTTGACACAAAGTACAAAGGTCAAAGTTCTCAAGCCCTAGATCACAGTAAATCATGATCTTCTCAGTCAGCATTAAGTACCCAAGTAGAAGTCTTTTCATCTTTACTTGAGGCTGGCTCTCAGATCCTATGTTTCCTCTTCCATGGTCCCAGCTCCTGCCTGAATCTACCCAACTGTCACCTGGATTCACAGGTAGGCATCTCTCAGCTCCTCATCCAGTTCCCATTCCATATTGAATCTCACAGTGTCCAGTCCACCTCAAGTCCTTCACAGTTTCTGTTTCTGAGAAGACAAAGCTTAACAGAGCCACAATAACATTCATTCTTCACATTTCTCACACCATCATCAATTCACTTTCTGCTCCTGAAATCAACACAGCTCCACAAAGTCTGAGAACTCAACACAAATTATCAGTACAGTCCCAGGACCTCCAAAACCCTCCTCCAGGATTTCTGTAAACAGACAACAAGAAAATCCTCTTTCAGGGCTTCCAAGTAAGGTCCCAGGGCTTCTGTACAAAGTATCACAAACAAAACTAAACAGATAGAACAGACAAACAGAGTGCCTGGCCACCACAAAGTTCCCATTATCAATTCTGCCACCACAAGTGTTCCCTTCTCATTTCTTCTCTCTCACAGCTTGGGCTTCTCTGATATATGGTCATTAGCTCCTCCCTGTTCCACCTATTCCTGTTGCATCAGCAAGAGGTGTTCACAAGTTGTGGGGTTTACAAGTTCTGTTTCTTAACAAAGACTTGATATAACCATGGACAAGGCTTAAAAGAAACTTGAACTGAAACAAAGTGCTAAATAATTAAATAGCTGAAAGAAGACACTAAGTACTTCTTTGCTTGCCATTACAGGAGGGAAACTCATCTTGTTAAATGGTGCTATAGACAATGAAGCAACATCAATACAAATATATATGCAAAAATTGGTATAGCATCAAAATTTTTAAAGGACAAGTCGTGACTTACATGAAGAAATAGATGGCACAACTATGCCAGTGAGGGACCTCAACTGTCCTCTCTCAGAACTCAATAAATCCAACCAAAAATATAAACAAGAAAGAAACTAAGGAAGTAAATAGGATATTAGAAAAGTTAGATATGACAAACCTTTGTATAAAACTGAATAGGAAGAGAAAAAATATATACTTTTTTTTTCATCAGCAGCACATGTCACATTGACAAAACTGACCATTAATTAGGGCATAAAAATAACAAAATTAAATGTAGACAGGAAGAAATTAATTGTATTATTTGGGAGTTATAATGCAATAAAAATAATATACAACAGAGGGCAGTGGAAAGATAGGTTAGGAATTAATTGCAAATTAAATAAGCTTATGTGAACATGTAGGTTCTTTTTTCATTTTCCTTAATTCTCTTGGGAAACCAACCTAATAGCAGTATAACTATAGGTTGTAGGCAGTTGAATAAATTTTTGGGGCATAATTCCATATTTCTCTGTTGTAACCACCATTTTGTTATCCTCCCCCATGTCTCCCATATTGGATAACTTTGCCTAGGAGACATGCCCAAACCTGCCACCTGGAACCCATGACCCTCTCCCCCCCCCAACCCCGGTTCCTTAGGGACCTTCCAGTTGGGCAACAAATGGGCCATTAGGCAATAACTGATTGCTACCTTTTGGCTTCTGTGGTTTCTCCTTGGTAACAGTTATGTTGTGGCTTTTGTCTATATAAACCCAGAGAATATGCACCTCAAGGCTGCCTGATTTGCATACATGACCCCTGGCAGTTGCCGGCTTTAATTAAAGCTCCACTTAAAATGGTTAATGGTCCTACTCACTAATTTCTCATTACAACATTTCTCCAAAATGGTTGGATCAGCTCACAGACACACCAGCAATGATTTAAGTTTCCAATTTTTCCTATCCCCTCCAATTTTTGTCACTTTCTCCTTCTATAATTTTTGCTAACTGAGAGGTATAACAAGATATCTCAAGGTTGTTTTAAGTTGAATTTCTTTTTAAAAAATAGTGATTTAGAGCACTTTTATATGAGCCTAAATTGTTTTGATTTCTTTATTGTAGAACTGCCTGTTCATAATTTTGTCATTTATCAATTGGGGAATTACTCATTCTTATGTATTTGACAAAGTTCTTTATATATTTGAGATATGAGACATTTATTTGGTTTTTAAGTATTTAAGTATTTAAAACAAAGAAAGAAATCAAAAGATGAAAGTATGGAGGAAAAAATAAAGATTGCAAATAAATAGCATAAAAAAGATGGCAAAAAAAACCACTTTTCCCAAGTGATAGCTTGTCTTAAAAACAGAATGGATTAAAAATAAATCATTGATTCTTTGAGACAGCAAGAAATAGAACAAAGCCAAAATACTGGAAAAATAGGAGAAAATAAAAAGAATACTTGATTTAAAAGAAATACATTGCAGAACCACAAAATTTGTAATTAAGAAAGAACCAGTCTTATTTTTTCTAAGTTGTAGACTAGGGAAGGGTCTCTCACTCTAACAGACTCAGAAACTGGTCATCAAACCTCTTCTTGAAGATCTCCAAGGAAAATTCATTAATCATTCAAATTCCTGAAAACTATGAACAAACCAAATGACCCAGATCTATTAGAACTAGAGGGCAAAGGGAAAATGGAAACACTATACTGGATACTTCCTGAAAGAAATTCCATAGAGTAAATTGCCAAGAATGTCACATCCAACATCTTGAGTTTGCAAGGAACCACAATCTCGACTACAAAAGACTATTGTAATGATTTGAAAAGAGAGAAAATCTTAGACTTTATATTTCAAAAGTTAAAAGAAAAATCACTAACTGAGACTCAATGTAAGATTAAGGAAATTTGGGCCATTAGAAGGAACAAGTATAATATTAGCCATTTAAGGAAAAGCTCAGCCTAGAATTATGTAGTGAAGACTGGAAATAAAAACCTCAATAACTATGACCAGTTCAGAATCACTTACAAAGCCTCTATTGTATGTCCATTAGTATTTTTCTTTACTTCAGCTATAAGGTATGAGAGTTTGACCACTGTAAGTTAAACTGAAGTGAAGCATCTATGAAACTCATAATTTCTAAATTGTAGATCTGGTAGGGTCTTGAAATCATCCAGTGATTAGGTAGAAAGGAGGAACATGCCTTGGTCAAAGTTACCATTTAGTCAATTACAGAGCCTAGACATGATAATAGCAGTCATGTTTTTTGTACTCTAACTCCAGTGTTCCTCTGACTTGTTGAGGGGATCATCATCATGATCATCATAATCCCAAACACAAAATATTTACTAGATTGTTAACTTCCCATACTATTTTCAAACATTGATGAGTGCTAGATCATATTTATATGATTCTTCAGAATTTAAAACACCTCTGTAAAGTAGGTAGTGTATCAATCATTTTTCTATTTTGGCATTGAGGAAACTGGAGCTGATACATTAATTCAACAAGCATTTATTGAGAGTCCATTATTTGCCAAGTTCTAGGGATACCAAGATTAAAATTAAATGGTCCCTGGTTAAGGACTAACCTGATCCCTCTCACAACTATGACCTCAGGTATTAAAAATAAAGACTGGACTGGAACTCTGATCTTTAGACTGCAAATATGCATGCCTATCCACTGAGCCAACTAATATCTTAATGTGAATCCAAATGCTTTATTCTCTAATAAGAAACATGTAACCAGAATATCAATTCTGGTGAAGAAGTAGAAGAAAATTTACAATGGGAGGTCATTGCTAAAAAAAAAAAAATTCCACAACGTTATTATTCTTTTCAAGGTTTACCTTCCTGTGACCACTTGCATACTTTTCTTGTTTTCTTCACTCTTTGGGACAATCCTAGGGAATGTATATCAAATTTCATTGAATAGAATAGAAACATTTGATAGAATAAGGCACAGAGAGTCTTTATTTAACTATGTTAAGCCAATAATAACAGAAAAAAAGGGAAACCTACAACTAAAATTTGTTATTTTTCATGCAGGTAAGTAACTGTTATCCTCCTTTTAAAACTAAATTCTCTATTGTAGTTTGTATAAAGCTATAACATCTTAGGACACTCTGCTCTAATCTAAATAATCAAGCCACACATCACTGAAAATATCAAATTTGACTGCCATACTGAGGTGATGACAACGAAAACTGTTTTGTCAGACCATATGTCTTGATTTAGGTTGAGAAAATACGGTCACAAACAATTTTGAGCCAAATACTAAAGTTCTTGATTATAAAAATTTGTTTTCCATTTTCCTCTAACATTGTAGAGAATTATCCTCTAGGTGGCGATACTTACCTATATAATAGTTCTAAATCTGAACTCATTTGGAATTCAAACTATGTATCATGGATAAGATGTTATAGAATCATGGAATTAGGATTGGGAGTGTACTCAAAAAGATTACCAGTATTTCTTCCTGCCTCTGGAAAGAATAATATGCTATGATATAAAATGTATTTTGTTAGGAACAGGGTATGAGTTGTACTACAAAAAAAAACCCACTGAATACCTGAAGAAAGCTATTTTATTCCCAATAAATATTCTGTTCCTTGTGTCAAACAATGAATAAAAACAATAGTAAATGCCTCCTATAAGCCAGTTATTGTGCTACATTTTGATTAAACATTCATAATTTCTGGAATATTTTTTATTTTAATTTCGTCATTTTAATTCCTGTAAAAATTCCAGCCACCCTCTCCTTTAACAGGTGTCATTTTTGTTTATTATTCATATAATATGATGCTAAGAACTGATCACGGTATTAAAATGTTTCCTGATTATTGTCTTGATTTAGAAAAGGAAGAGGGCTGCTTTAATGCATGGGGCGAGAGAGATTAGTGATGGAAATTGTATAATCATTCAGGCTGAATCAATTGCTCCCTGGACTTTGAACTTTGATTATTTGGTTAGGTTGTATATTTGAATATAATTCTTGAATTCACTAACTCTGTGATTGATCGTATCTGAGATGGAACAGAAAATTAATGGAAAACTGTCATTTCATTTAAAGTGAACTTCTATGTAGATCCCTTTGTATAATCTTGTGGATGTAGCACTAGATGACACCCCCTATCAAGCACAGATCACTCCCATCCCAGAAATATATGTGTCTCTTTATCTCTCTATTATTTATATATTTTTATTATTTATGTATTATATATTATATATGATTTACAAATATTTTATTATTTATACATATGATTTACATATATTGTATTATTTATACATACACATATATATGTATATATGTATGTGTGTGTGTGTGTGTGTGTGTATAGCTGTAGAGCTCTCTCAGTATGTTTACTTTTTCTAGTCAGCTAAACACTGCTTCAAAAACTTTGGTCCAAAGACTTTGATTCAAAACAAAGGCATTTATTGCACTATAACATTAATAAAAGTAGCAACAAAAAGTAGTTTGATTCCCTTAAACTTGGAATACATAATGGAACAAATGAATATACCTATATAAGATTGGTATATACCTGGAGGAGGACATAAAGAGGGGGAAAATGGGAGATGGTGTATGCATGAGGGAGATGCATACTTGTGACATGCAGAACTATTAATGATGTGCTTAAAACAGTCCTAATGAATCTGTTCCCCATTTGTCTTGTATGACATACAAGGATTTAGGAAGCCTCTCCTGGTCATGTTAGTTTCTACAGAAATTTTAGCACACAATGTTTCTCATTAACTTGTGCTGTCTCTGTTAGACGGTTAAGCCTGTTATGAGAAAATGAGATTATGTATCTTTTGGCCTGATGGCTATTGAATCTTTATTTGCTATTAGCTTCTGTTTCATTTATTCATTTTACTTTAGGACTATAGTGGTTGTTATCTGGCAAAATGCAGTAACTAGAGAGCTTCTCATTGATAAGAGAGGTTTAATAATTATTTATTCATAGTGAAGCCTGATTCATTATATCCATCCATGGGTGAAATATAGGTATACTCCTACCAGGCTATTAATGCCTATTAAAAAAAAAGACAACCTCTTTCTCTTAAGGAGGCACACATTTCTTTTTAAAATCTAAGCCTTTATCTAATATAGGGTTATAAATTTCAGGTAACTTATGCTTAATTTCTTATTATCAACTGACTGCATCCTGGAGAAATATTTGAAGGAATTCCCTTTAGTCAAATTGTCAAGGGCAGTCTCATTTAATTATCACACTCATTCTATACCATCATCAGATTTTATTGACCCTATTATCCTATTATGGCCATGTTTTCTTTACTTCTGGTTGCAGTGTTTTAGGTAAAGATACCACTTCAGTTTATTTCAAGTAATACCCTTACAAATTAATAAAAAAATCAACCAAATGTTAGTTCTGTAGAGATACATTTGAAATTATTAGATGCAGTTAGTATACAAAACCTGAATCACAGTAAATCAATGAGGAATTGGCATGCTAGTTTTGGAAGGTTGTCAACCTTTTAAGTAGAATATGGGTCAGTGTTCTTTTTTATTTATGCATCTATTCGTCTGGAGTTTCTTATGAGAAAACAATAAAGATATGATGAAAGGAAAGCTGCAAGGAAACATTGAAAGGTATCTACCAAGTGGATAGGATGCTGGTCAAAGGCAAGCAACAGAATAGAGCACAATAAAAAAAAAGATTCATATGAACTTACTCAGGATAAAGAAGTATCTATTCTCCTCTTTTCCCGTTCCCTTACTGATTTAGTTGCAGAAAGCAAAGATCCCTCTAATTCATTCAGACATGGGTGTAACCTTGAAGTCTTGAGTATAACCTACAACAAGAACATTGAGTATCCTCCTGATGACAGGATGAACTATATTGTGAACATAATAATGTGGTATAGAGAAACTAGAGTAGACTGTGTATTATTTGATGAATTATGTGTTCATGACAAAAAAAAGAGCTGCCTATGGCCTATAAGGAAAAAAAAAATCCTCTGCCCAAAATATAAAGTCATCAAAAACCCAATTCCCATCTCCTTTCTGGTATCATTCTATTTTAATTCCTATGATGTATTCATTGTTGCACTCAAACTCATTTGTTAGATGTTTCCTGTACATGACAGTCCATCTTCTTGTTTATTATGCTTGCATGAGCAACCCCTCAATGTATGGAATGCATTCACTGCTACCTATATTTGCCTAGCTTTCTTCAAAGCATAGCTCAGGCACCACTTCCTACATGAGATCTTTTATGAATCCTCCAGTTATTAACACTCTTTCACTCTCAAAAATTGTTTTGTATTACTATTTGCTTATTTTTGAACATGCTGTTTTCTTCAGTAGATTTTAAACTTTTTGTGGGAAGACAAGTTTGTTGGTTGGTTGGTTTCCCCAGTCCCTAGCACAGTATATTGCACATAGCAGGTAAATAATAAATGGATACTGAATTTACTTTTGTTGGCAATATCAATACGATTATTTTCATTTGTACCTTCAAATATTCTTGAAATGTTATACTTCAAGGGAGTTTCATATTAATATTTTTAGCAAATTGTTTTACCTCTCTTCCTTAATTTGTATGAGTCAATATTCTTTTTTTTTAAGCAATTGGGGTTAAGTAACTTGCTCAAGGTTACACGGCCAGGTGTTTCTGGGTGGGTGCTAAGTGTCTGAGCCCGGGATTCGATCTCCAGGTCTTCTCAACACTGGAGCTGGTGCTCTTACTCGCTGTGCTACCTGGCCGCCCTGAGTCAATATTCTTTATAACGAACAGCTTTCATAAAATCTGCAAACAAATTTTTCAGTCTAGGATTGAATTTGTTGTTTCACAATTTGGCAAGAAGATCAACTTTGCACTGCTAGGATTTCTTAAATTAATGTGTTAGTTAAAATCATTATGTCACCATTTTAAATTTTATCCACTCAGTCTCTCACTTTCCCGATCTCTTTCTCTGTCTCTCTCTCTGTGTGTCTCTCTCTGTCTTTCTCTGTGTCTCTCTCTGCTTTTTATCATATCTGCATTTAGATTAGTTTATTTTTGTTCTATTTTTCATTTGGTCTATTTTTAAAGTTTCTATTAAAGTCTTTTTATGACACTGTCATTTCCCAATAGAGTCTTACCCTCTTTTGCCATTAAATATTTCATTCTAAAAATAATTAAGCAAAATTTCTGGACAGAAAGACTAATTAGTGTTATTTTGCAATAACCTGTTGAAAATTATAAGGTCATAGAACATAGTAGCACCTGTGAGAGTAAAGAGATATGAAAAGACTTGAAAAATATAGTTAGAATTGACAAGACTTGACATATGATTGGATATTATGGTGGAAGGTAAGGGAAGAGTTATGGATAACTCAGAAAAAGATTAAGGGGACATAATCTTGTTTTCACAAATTTGAAAATTCTAAGAAGATGATCACTATGTACATGGTATCTTTGATAGAAAAAATTGAATTAAAAAGACAGAATTTCATATGGTAGTTTATAAAATAGAGCACATATTAATGGACATCCAACAGCTCATCATCAACTCAACTGTCAAACAGATCTTCCTAAGCACAGTTCAAAATGTGACCCCACCCCAACACCATTCAATTAATTCCAATGGTTTCCTATCCTCCTCAGGGACAAAAATAAAATTTTATATTAAGCAATAGGATTTTATAACCTGGCACCATCCTGTATTTCAAATCTTCTTGTATCTTGCCTCCATGTGCTGTGATCCAATGACACTGGCCTCCTTCTGCCCTTTGTACAAGATACTCAATTTTCCAAATACAATCATTTTTACTGGCTGTTCCCATGTTTCAATTATCTTCCTTTGCATCTCCTCCCGGTTTCCTTCAAATTCCAGTTAAAACCCAATCTTTAACAAGGAACCTTTCCTTATTTCCCTTATTGCTAATGTCTTTACTTTTTAGATTATATTCAATTTATCTTATTAGTACATTTTTTTCATGCTGTCCCTCTTACGTTAGATGATGAGCTTCTTGAAATCATGGACTCTTTTTATTTTCTTTGCTGATCTCAGCACTTAGCACACTCCCTGACACACAATAGGCACTCATTAAATACTTAATGACTGACACAATCCTACTTTATTTTTTTTTTTGGTCAAAGATAAAACTTACATTTAACATAGCAACATTTAGCCTAAAGCAATCTTCCAAAAATGTATTCATGTGTATTCTAAAATAATAAAAGATTCTTGAAAGATTCAAGGGATAATTTTGTTGTTTATTGTCTGATTATTAATATCAGTTGTGATTATATTAATGTAAAATCACCAAATGTGTTTGGTGCTGTCATGGATGATATTCAAGGCAGAGATGAAATTGAAGGTATATTTCCAATACATAATGAGATTATTAAGATATTCCTTTTTGTAGATGTTATTGTATTGATTTCATCAAGACCTGGGACATAGGATGTCTTTTTTTTTCAACAGTATAATAATACACAAAGGAAAATAAAAATAAGTGACATAATAAAAGCAGAAACCTACTTGAGCTCATCCCCAATTACCCCCAATATTTGTAAAAAATTACACGAAGTAAATTTTAGAACTATAGAACTCACTAAACAATGGAGAGGAACAAATCTCCTGCTGAAGGCAGCCTGAAAGGCTGACAAAAAGGGTCCATCACACCAGATAGATCAGAGTGCAGTCCCACAGGGGCCATGTAGGCACAGACTCATGGTACAAACCAGGCCAGAGCAGACTTCAGGAGATTGAATTACTGGCAACTATGATGGTTTCCAGACTTCACAACCCATAAATGCCAAAGGAAAAGGAAAAGTTCAGTGGGAGAACTCTGTTGGAACTGGGTGAGAGAAGAGCAGGGTCTAGCCCCTGCCCCCAGGGCAGCACAGGCAGCAATAGCTGCTGGTGGCTTCTCTAGGAACACAGAATATGGGGGGGACAAAGTGGCCACCCAGAGGGCATTTACAGGAATATCTATGTTGGAGCTGAGGCAGGATTCTCTTGCTTTGCCCTGCTTGGATCTGGGTCTCAATCTTGAGTGGCAGTCATGGGGGGAAGAGAGCTAGTGAGGCAGAACTTGTTGAGGCTGTGGAAAGACAGGACTGCTCACAGTTCTGAGGAAGGTGCCTAAAGGAAGCTCTGAAAACTGCTGTGCAAAACCCCAGAAATTTGGGACACTGCCCTCTCCATTCTGGAAACAGAGTTCTACTGTGTTAAAGAGCTCAAAAATGAAGTCATTGACTAGCAACATGAGAAAACAGAGGAAACAAAATCAAATTATAGAATCATTTTTTGGTGACAAAGATGATCAAAACATGGAACCAGAAGAAGACAGCAAAGTAAAAATCCCTGGATCAAAATCCTCTGCAGCAGATGCAGAGGCAGGCCCAGAAGGGACCTGATCAACTCAGAGGGTAAGTCTCCCCACCAAACACAAGGGCCACTACTAGGCCTATCACAAAAGGGCTGGAACTGGAAAGAGCAAGGTAAGAAGAAAATACAGGGGCCCCTGTCCTGGACAGCAAACACTCCCGGGGCTACCACTTCATCCCAGGCATTTAAAAAAAAAAGCCCCTTTCAGGACCTCCAAAGACCAGGATGACAGAGTGAACATCACTTGCTCCAAACCCCCCCTCTTACCCTGAAAACATAGTAAATCTTGCCCCAGGGCAAAACCCTCTACAGTAAGGGGTTGGGATCCTAAGAGGAAGGGCATCACTAGGGCCCTACCTCAAAATGGGTAGAAAGCAGACTACAAAGACAAAGACTCTGGAGTCCTACAATCATCAGAGGGAGGAACCAAACTCAGAGGAAGACAATGTGGACTCCACACCCACAGCTGAAACTTCAACAGGGAATGGGTCCCAATCACAGAAGATTCTCCTAGATGAGATCAAAAAGGACTTTGAAAACAAAATGAGAAAGACAGAAGACAAAATGAGTAATTCTCTCAAAACCAAAATAGCAGAATTAGAAAAACACTATAATGAGGAAAACATCTCTCTAAAACAAAAGTGTATGATATGGAAAAGGAGCTCCAAAAATTAACCAAGGAAAATGATTTGCTAAAAACTAGAATCAAATAAATGCAAACAAATAACGCTATGGGAAACCAAGAATTAGTCAAGCAAAACAAGAAGAATGAAAAATTAGAAAAAGAGGTAATATACCTCAAAGAAAAAATAACTGACCTGGAAAACAGATCCAGGAGAGATAATCTGAGAATCATAGGCCTACCAGAAAATCATGATGAAAAAATGAACCTGGACAACATTCTCCAAGAGCTCGTTAAGGAAAACTGCCCTGAGATACTAGAACCTGAGGGTAAAATAGAAATCGAGAGAATCCACCACACACCTTCTGAAAGAGATTCCAAACTGAAAAGTCCTCGAAATGTTGTAGCCAAACTCCAGAAGTACCAGATAAAAGAGAAAATACTTCAACTGTCCAGAAAGAAACAATTGAAATATTTAGGGTTCAAAATGAGGATTACACAGGATTTGGCAGCCTCTACACTGAAAGATCAGAGGCAGCAGGATACAATTTTCTGGCAGGCAAAAGAGCTCAGGTTACAACAACGGATCACATACCCAGAGAGACTGAGCATATTCTTCCAGGCAAAGAGATGGTCATTCAACGATATAACAGACCTTCTTGATAAAAAAGCCAGAACTCAATGGAAAATTCAATCTCCAATTATGAGATGCAACAGTGACTTAGAAAGGTAAGCAAGGAAAACACACACACACACACACACACACCTTGCTGTTTAATAAGAGCAAATTGGTTATAGACAAGTAGAGGGTATGAGTATAAAATACACAAAATGACCATTTAAAAAATCTTATTAAGGGCTACAAAGGACCTGCAATGGAAGAAAGGGAATAAATGAGGTGGAAAAGGGTAAATTATGCCACACAAACAGGCATAAAAACTGTATAGCATAGGAAAAGAAGGGAGGGAAATGGGAATCATATGAGCTTTTCCCTCATTGGTTCTGCTATAAGGAGGGAATAACAGCCAGTTAAGCATAGGACTCTATGGAGAAGAAATGCAAAAAGTATCATTTTAGAGGGAAAGAGGGGAGGGAGAGGAGCTTTGCATGACATTTGTTCCTCTCACTCTTGGTGCGAGGAAGAAATAACATACGTCATTAAGTATAAAAATATCCTACAGGTAGTAGGAGGGGGAAAGGGCTATGAAAGGGGGGTGGGGGTGATTTGTAGGGAGGGAAGAAGTAAGGGGAAAGGTGAGGAAAGGGGACAGGGGCTGATAAGGGAATACTGAGGGAGGCAGTGATCAAGAGGAAAACTATTATGGAGGGAAGGGAGAGGGGGGGGAAATATGAACATTAACAGGGGAAGGAATAAGATGGAGGGAAAGAAACAGATAACAATCATAACAGTAAATGTGAATGGAATGAACTCTCCCATAAAACAGAGATGTATAGCAGAATGGATTAACAATCATAATCCTACAATATGCTGTTTACAAGAAACACATCTGAAACAGAGGGATACCCACAGTGTAAAGTAAAAGGCTTCAGTAAAAAATATCATGTCTCAGCTAAAGTAAAAGAGGCAGGGGTAGCAATCCTTATCTCAGATAAAGCAAAAGCAAAAATTGACCTAATTAAAAGAGATAAGGAAGGAAACTATATCCTGTTAAATGGCACCATTGAGAATGAAGCAATATCATTACTCAAAACATATGCACCAAGGTGAGTAGAATCCCAATTCCTAGAGGAGAAGTAAAGGAATTAGAGGAAGAAATAGATAGTAAAACTAAACTATTGGGAGACCTTAATGTCCCCCTCTCTGAACTTGATAAATCCAACCTCAAAATAAACAAGAAAGAAGTTAAAGAGGTGAACAAGATTTTAGAGAGGATATGTATGATAGCTCTCTGGAGAAAACTGAATGGGGATAAAAAAAAAATATACTTTCTTCTCAGCAGTTCATGGCACATACTCAAAAACTGACCACGTTATAGGGCATAAAAACCTCACAATTCTATGCAGTAAGGCAGAAATATTAAATGCATCCTTCTCAGAACATGATGCAAAAAATATTATATGCAACAAAGGGCCAGGGAAAGACAGAATAAAAAGTAATTGGAAATTAAGCAATTTAATCCAAGAGAATGAGTGGATCACACGAGAAATTATAGAAACCATCAGTAATTTCATTCAAGAGAATGATAATAATGAGGTAGCATACCAAAATTTGTGGGATACATTAAAGGCAGTTCTTAGGGGAAGTTTTACATCCCTCAGTGCATACATGATTAAATTGGAGAAAAGGGAGCTCAATGAATTGGACATGCAAAATTGAAAAACCTAGAAAAAGTACAAATCCAAAATCCCCTATTAAATACTAAATTAGAAATATTGAAAACCAAAGGAGAGATTAATAAAATTGAAATTATAAAAACTATTGAATTAATAAATAAAACCATGAAGTGGTTTTATGAAAAAAAAACACAACAAAATTGATAGACCCTTAGTCAATATGATAAAAAAAGAAAGAAAACCAAATTATGAGTATCAAAAATAAAAAGGGTGAATCTACCTCGAATGAAAAGTAAATCAAAACAATAATTAGGTAGTATTTTTCCCAATTGTATGCACATAAAGTTGAGAATCGTAGGGAAATGGATGAATAGTTACAAACATATAAGTTACCCAGATTAACTGAAGTGGAAGTAAATTACTTAAATAGTCTCATCTCAAAAAAATAAAATACTAGCAAAAAGACTACAGCAACTTATCTCAAGGATAATACATTTTGATCAGGTATAATTTATTCTAGGAATGCAAGGATGGTTTAATTTTAGGAAAACCATCAGTATAATTGATCATATCAACAATAAAACTAGCAGAAACCACATGATCATCTCAATAGATGCAGAAAAGGCTTTTGACAAAATACAACATACATTTCTATTAAAAACATTAGAAAGTATAGGAATAAGTGGAACCGTCCTTAAAATAATAGGTAGCATCTATTTAAAGCCAGCATCAAGTATTATATGTAATGGGGAGAAGCTAGACGTATTTCCCATAAGATCATGGGTGAAACAAGGAAGTCCAGTATCACCCCTCTTATTCAATCTGGTGCTAGAAATGTTAGCAGTAGCAATTAGAGAAGAAAAAGGAATCAAATTAGGCAAAGAAGAGACCAAGCTATCACTCTTTGCAGATGATATGATGATATACTTAGAGAATCCTAGAGAATCAATTAAAAAAAATTACTTGAGACAATAACTAAATATGGAAAGTGTCAGGATATAATATAAACCCACATAAATCCTCGGCGTTCCTATATATTTCCAAGGAAGTTCAACAGCAAGAGATAGAAAGAGAAGTCCCATTTAAAGTTACTGTAGACATTATAAAATATTTGAGAATCTGCCTTCCAAAACAAATACAGGACCTATATGACCACAACTACAAAACACTTTTTACACAAATAAATTCAGATCTAACTAATTGGAAAAATATCAATTGCTCGTGGCTTGGTCGAGCCAATATAATGAAAATGACAATTTTACCTAAATTAAATTATATATTTAGTGCCATAACAATTAATTTACCAAAAAACTACTTTATAGAGCTAGAAAAAATAGTAACAAAATTCATTTGGAAGAATAAACGGTCCAGAATATGAAGGGAATTAATGAAAAGAAATGCTAGGGAAGGTGGACTAGCTATACCAGATTTCAGTGTGTTTTATCTAGCAGTAGTCATCAAAACTACTTGGTACTGGCTGAGGAATAGACGAGTGGATCAATGGAATAGAATAGGCACACGAGATTTGGAAGTCAAAGACTATAGTGATCTACTATTTGATAAACCCCCAGAACCTGGTTTTTGAAATAAGAACTCGATATTTGACAAAAACTGCTGGGAAAACTGGAATATAATGTGGTAGAAACTGGGCATAGACCATTATCTAACACCATATGTGAAAATCAAGTCTAAATGGGTACATGATCTAGGTATAAAGGTTGATACTTTAAGCCATCTCCTAAAATAAGGAATAGTTTACCTATCAGACTTGTGGAGAGGGAAAGATTTTATGACTAAACAGGAATTGGACAACAGTATAAAATGTAAAATGGATAAATCTGACTACATGAAATTGAAAAGCTTCTGTACAAACAAAGCCAATGGAACCAAGATTAAGAGGGAGGTGGGAAATTGGGAAAGAATCTTTACAACCTATGTCTCAGACAAAGGACTCATTTCTAAGATATACAGAGAATTGAGTCAAATTTATAAGAATATGTCATTCCCCAATTGATAAATGGTCAAAGGATATGAACAGGCAGTTTTCAGAGAAAGAAATTAAAGATATCTATAAGCACATGAAGAAATGCTCTAATTCACTATTGGTTAGAGAAATGCAAATCAAAACAATTCTGAGGTACCACATCTCGCCAGTCAGATTGGCTAAGATGACAAAAGAGGAAAACGATAAATGCTGGAGAGGATGTGAACAAATTGGAACACTAATACATTGCTGGTTGAGTTGTGAGCTGATCCAGTCTTTCTGGAGAGCAATCTGGAATTATGCCAAAAGAGCTATAAATACTTTCATACCCTTTGATCCAGCAATACCACTCCTATGGTTATATCCCAAAGAGATCATAGAAGTGCGAGAAAGACCCATATGTACAAAAATGTTTATAGCAGCTCTTTCTTTGGTAGCTAATTACTGGAAATTAAGAGGGTGCCCATCAATTGGGGAATGGCTGAACAAGTTGTGCTATATGCATGTTATGTAATACTCTTGTGCTATAAGAAACGAGGAGCAAACAGTCTTCATATTTGCCTGGAGAAGCTTGTACAAACTAATGCTGAGTGAGAAGAGTAGAACCAGGAGAAATTTGTACACAATTATGGACACAAGGTATGTGTGATGACAACTCTGATAGACTGCACTCCTCTCAGCAATGCAGTGATATAAGTCAATCCTAAAATACTCATGATGGAGAGAAATATGAGCATCCAGAGAAATAACTAGAAAGAACTGAGTTTATATCCAGGTGGAAGCAAAAATACCTGATCTTTTTCCTTCTCTTATTGGTTTTATGTCCTCTTTACTATTTTTCATTCCAGCTGATAAAATCTGTCTTTATAACCTGACTAACATATAATGTGATATTATTTAAGAACCTATACTTGACTATATGTCGCCATGGGGGGGAGGAGAGGGAGGGGGACAAAATGGGAAACTCAAGGAATTGTGGAATTGAATCCTGAAACTAAAAGGAAACAAACAAATTAATTAAAAATTAAAAAAAGAAAAATATGAATTTGTTGCAGGCCATGGAGGAGTTCAAAAATGATATTGAAAATCAAATAAGAGAAGTAGAGGAAAATCGGGAATAGAAATTAGAATGATAAAAGAAAATCATGAAAAGCAAGTCAACAGGCTGGTAAAGGAGACCTAAGAAATACTGAAGAATATAACACATTAAAAAATAGAGTAACTCTAATGGCAAAAGAGACCCAAAAAGCCAATGAAGAGAAGAATACTTTTAAAAGCCAAATTTGCCTGATGTAAAAGGAATTTCAAAAGCTTGCTGAAGAGAATAATTGCTTCAAATTAGATTGGACCAAATGGAAGCTAATGACTATATGAGAAATCAAGATACTATAAAACAGATCTAAATAAATGAAAAAATAGAAAGCAGTGTGAAATATAGCATTGGAAAAACCACTCTCCTGGAAAATAGATCCAGGGGAGATAAATTAAAAAAATTATTGGACTAACTGAAAGACATGATCTAAAAAAGAGCCTAGACGTCATCTTTCAAGAAATTATCAAGGAAAATTGTTTTGATATTCTAGAAACACAGGGTAAAATAGAAATTGAAAGAATTCAGTGATCCCCTCTTGAAAATGTTCCCCCCCCCAAAATAAAAAATAAATGGATGAAAAATGACTTTTCTATACTGTGATATGCAGAAAGCTAAAGACCCTAAACAGCTGGTCCCCCAACAGGTATATCTTGGAGAGATGGTATCATTGAACGATGAACTTAATGTGCAATTGATAAAGGTTATGTTATTTGAAAAATTATAAAATTAATTCAATAACTTCAAACCATTACCAGGTGAGTGAAGAGATCTTTTTTTTTTACCATCAGTACTCAGTTGAATAGACAATTTACACAGTTGGTCCTTCAGTTTTTTCTGTCTTAGAAATTGAGCATGGATGAAGGATAGAATGGAAATGGAGCAGGATGGTTGGATTAGCTTTGATAAACTTTCAGGGCTTTTATTGACTCTGAGATTATCCATGAAACAATGTACATATTTTTATCAATAATATTCTTCCCATGCTATTGTGTGACTTTAAGTAATGGATATTAGACAATCATTGAATAATTCAAATTGAGGTGATATAAAAGAGATTCTTGGTGCACATTGAGACTGAATAGGTTCTATAACATCACCAACCAAGAATCACATAAGAAAATAGCATAAAGAATCTCATCAGAGAGATGTATCACCAGAAAGAAAGAAACCTAGGCTTGGTAAGAGAAAGGAATGAGTGATAGCTCAAAATATTCCATCAATATCCATAAAATATCAAATAACTAGAAAAGACACTTTAGCATGTTCTGTGTTTTTATATAAGGACATGATTTTTAAATCATAGGAAAAGAGAAATTATGGGTAGGTACAGATCTGCATCATTGAGAAGAGGACTCATGTGGATGAGTACACAGATTCTCCAAGAATTCAAAATTGTATGTCATTTAAAACTCAGTGGAGAGGAGGGAGTAAATGAACTCCAAATTTATTACTGAAGAAAAATCTTGTACAAGAAGTAGTATAAAAATAATCAAATAGACTTATGACCAGAAGATAATGTGGGTCAATTGCATAGAAAAAGCAAGGGAAAACAAATGGATTGCCTGGGTGTGGCACTGCTATCCATGTATTTTTTTTTTCAAGAGGGAGAAGGAGAAGCCAAAAATTCTGATGTGGAGGGACTTTTTGGAGGATCTATGGGAAGGCAAGCACAGAATTTAGACAGGATGAGATGGCATGAATGAGATGTAATTTTCATCAATTATAGGGATTAGCCAAATTAATGAAATAAAAAATTCCTTGAAGTATGATAAGTTAGAGACCTGAGTATTACTTAAATTTGTTCATAGAGGAAGGCAATTGTTAGGAGGCAGGTGTGACAGTAATAATTAGATAAATCTACTGGTAAAGGAGTATGTAGTTGAAGGAGACTGTAATGTTGTTATTGGGATAAGTGGGAGGTAAGGTAAACGAAGAAAGAAAGAAGAGGATTGTAGACAAGAAAGATGAGAAGGAAGAGGAGAAAGAGAGAGAGGAGAGAGAGAGAGATAGAGAGAGAGAGATAGAAAGAGAGAGAGAGAGAGAGAGAGAGAGAGAGAGAGAGAGAGAGAGAGAAGAGAAAGAGAGAGAGATTCACATTTCATAAGAACATTTTGCTCAATGATGCCCAGCTCATTTCTCCAATGTGGACAGGAATACAGGAACTCAGGATCGTGCAATTGCTATAATTGCCCTGGTAGTGTTATGTTTCAATAAACAGGATATCTATAGAAGGGGGAAATGGGAAATCCAGTGCAGCACATGAATACCAGTAAATAGAGAAAGTTTCCTTGCTGAAGTCCCAGATATGTTCTGAAAAGATGTCATATAGGCCATTTAAAATACTTAAAATGTGAAGATAAAAAACTTCAAATGAGAAGAGAATTTTATTCTATTTACCTTAAGAAAGAAAAGAAGGGAGAGCCACACTTTTGTGGTAGAACAAAGAAATGTGTTGACTAACAAACAACACAGCTGTGAAAAAGCAAGTGTTACCTTTTTTGCATTTGAGTCTATTACAGCCTTCATAGGAGTGTTGATGTGATATTCAGTGTAAAACAGGGGGAAGGGAACAGCAGTCCAAAGAAACGCTTTTCCCCTCACCATTATTCAGCTTCTGAGATGTTTTGGCTTTACATTCTTGTATGCTAAGCTATCAGTTAAACTTGATATGCTCGATGTGGGGTGCCACTCAAAATGGATGTCCCAAAATTTAAACTGCCATTCAAAATGGCTGCCTGGCAAGTGGAGCTGTCATTCAACATAAGCTGCTCAGTATGTTAAATTGTCAATAAGATAGGATGTTGTCTTGTCTTAACTGTCTTTTCAGATTCAAAAAGAGGTAGAATAATAGATACAAGAGGATAGAGGGAGAAAAATGGCTGATGCAAATGAAGACAGTGTGTTGTAGAGAGATTAGCTACTCTGAGGAGCTACCCAGAATTTTCTCATGAAAAGTTATTTTTAAGTTTCTCAAATTCCTAATTTCTCAAATTCTACTAATGAAAGGAAGGTGAATAGGACATGGAGGTGCTGAAAATGAAGGTTGCTGATTGGGAATAGGGAGCCAATTCTAGATAGTCTCCCATGCCAAAAGTCTAAAGAGATGGTATTATGATTTTGCTCTCTTTGGAAGTTAAAGAAGTTAAGTTTCAAAATTCACTAACTAATTCATCTAATGAAAGTAAATTACTAGTTTGATAATACTGAGGTACCTTTTTAAAATATCCTCCTCCTCCAAATTATGCTTGAAAATGGAAGGGAGTTTGACAACAGATTTTTCTGGTATTTGAAAGCCTATTGTTTTTTTAGGTTGAAGAAAAACAAATTCTACTAAGTCTTACACAAAGCTCAACAAAATGGAAAAAAAAATACTACTTGGTATCAATCATTTTTGATTCCATCTAGAAAACAAAAACAGGGAAAAAAAGATTTTTCCTGGTTCATTAGAGGATTGTTTAAAAGATCATGTCCCCAAAATATGATTGCCAGTGAATGAATTTATCTGCTGCTAGAAAATTCTATGAGTGTATGATGAAGAACAGTACTAGCAAACATATGTCCTAGATATCATCAGCTGCTTTATGCATTTTTTTAGTGGGTGCAATATTCTTCCAACTATTTTAATACGTATTATTTCATTTGATTTTTTTTTTGCAAGGCCTCTGTAAGGGAGAGCAGGGATTGTTATTTCCATTTGACAAGGTCTGAAAGAATCCAATTTATTTGTCTGAGATAAAGCAGCTATTTAGTGATAAAACAGTAGTATAACTATCAAACACAATTTGTTAAGAGTTGGTATGTTCCAGCACTCAGATATTTTGATCTATTTGTGATATTATCTATGTGGGCAGCCCATACAGTGATCAGGAACTAACTCTAGTCCATCATTTCCATTCTACTTTTACCTATGTCCTCACATATAGAATATATTCAATGTGTTGTGGACCTTGTTCATGTTCTTATATCATAAGGACTTGCTAAATGAACAGTTCATCTTTTTTCATTATGTTTCTTTAATTACAGTTTTATGTAGCTTTTAGTTTGTAATTTCTTATTTTTTAATGTGTTACAACCCTTGCCATTTCAGGTAACTTAAAATTTAAGACTTTGGATGTTTCTTTAAATATATAGTAAAAGATAAACTTGTCTGATTACTCTCATATTTGTCAATATCTAGTGAGACATAAAATAGGAAAATAAAGTAAAAGCAAAATTGTTCACTAATGTCATGGGAGAGATCCATGAAGAGTCTAAAAAGATGACAGATTTCTAATAGTGAGTTCTTCCCTATGCTTCTTTCTGTATGTCACTCTTGATTGTACCAATTTCTGAACTATTGAAGAGAATCCATCATTAATCAAGGGACTATTGCTTAACTATCCTTACCAAGCGGATAAGAATCAATGTGGTCAAGAAGTCAAGATACATATTTATATGTATATGTGTACTTGTGTTATCTAGAAATAAAAATACATAGATAATAGATGGAGAGAGAGGGAGGCAGAAAAGAGCCAGTCCCATAATTAAACAGGAGAAGAACAAATTGTTTATTGGACTGCTTCTGGGAAATTTTAGTATTTTTTGAGCAATTCTTTTAAATGAATTTTAGAAATTCTTTTCTCCACTTGAAACAAAATTCTGTCCTTTACCAATATTTTTCTGATGATATTATATGGCTGAGAACTGTGAGGTACTTCCTTCAGATAACATGAAAATTGTGTTTTAGGTTACAAATTGTGTGATTTCATTAAAAGCTAGTTATTCCAAGCCCATTTCTATTTGTTAAAATCCTACCTACTCTGCAAAATTGGACAAATGCTTATTTATTCATGAAACCTTGCTCCTTGTCTATTAAAAATATTTGACTAAGAATACTCATAGATCACTTTAGTTATCTTGCATGTATTAATTTATATTATATGTGTGTGTTATTTCAGTCACTGTTATAAATTCCTTGAACCCAGAAAGTATGTTTATTTATTCCACTCCATGTTTTTTGAATGAAAATGAGATGAAGAATTGAAGTGAATGAATACAATTCTATTCCAAACTCCATACATATTACCTAATTTATTTGGGAAAGTACTTGAATGTCCTAACCACTTTGATACAGTAACATTTTTCATTGCTCAGTTGATAACATTGAAGTGACAGAGACATTTAAAGTCTACCTCAGCATTCAAATAATCTTTACCTTGCTTACACTTGATATTTGTTTCCTGTATGCACACACACACATATATGTATACACATGTATATATGTATATATGTGATATATAGATATGTATATGTGTGTGGATATATATGCATGCATATTCATATATGTGTGTGTGTATGTGTGTACTATTGGTCAGAAATAAATTTTTGTCTTGGAAGATGCTCATTTTAATCACAGAAGAGGCTTTAATGAGAGACCAATCAAAAATATTTATTAAAAACTTTCTATGTGAGATGACATCACTGCAAAATAAAAAAATACAAGGTTATAAATGCAAAGAGAGGGAGGAAGAAAAGGAGCCAGTCCCATAATTAAACAGGAGAAGAACAAATTGTTTATCGGACTGCTTCTGGGAAATTTTAGTAATTTTTGAGCAATTCTTTTAAATTATTTTAAAAGAATTTTAAAAATCATTTTCTCCACTTGAAAGAAACCTCTGTCCTTTACCAATATTTTTCTGATGATATTATATAGCTGAGAACTGTGGGGTACTTCTTTCAGATAACATGAAAATATATTATTATTCTCATTTTTAATAGTAAAAATATTTTAATAAAATTTATGATAGTGCTTGCTGTCTTTTCTTTGTCAGACACCAGGTGGCAGATGAAATTTAATCTTTTATAACAGAAAGTAGTGAGCTTTTCCCACCAGCTCCTCCTTCCCTCTTGCTCCCTATTTTCCTCCTCATTCTCCCCTTTTTCTCACTACTGTCTCAGTGTTAGCTAACACCTTCTTCTCTCCTTCCCTATGTTTGTCAGCCTGGTCCTGTGGCCTCTTGGTCAAATACTCTCCTCTTTCCCTTTAAGACGAGTTAAGACTTCAACATTCACCTAGCAGCAGAATCTGTTAACCATTGCTTCCTCTTCAGCAGGTACCAGTACCACCTTTCTGCCTTGGAGAACCCTGCAGCCAAAGACACTGACTTACTCCTTTGAGGGTTCCTACTATTATCATGAATATTTAGGGCATTGTCTGGGGTACTACATCTTTTCCTCATTTTTTTTCATGTACTTCAGTGACTGCTTCAGCATATCAAAGAAGGAGAACAGGATTCCTCTTCTTGGGATGCAGCATCCTGTGCTACTTGTATATGGTCACTGAAGGGAAAATCTTCATCCTAATAATCATCTATTTTTCCATCATGGCTTTTGCGATATACCAGAAACAGAAGTACCACTACCCAGACAGGAACATATCCTTCCTCTGTTATATCTTCTTCATTCTTTGGTTCTCTAGTTCCTGTGGCTGTGAAACAATCACACCAAAAGAAATACCCATTGGACAAGGGTGGGGAACCTGTGGCCTTGAGGAAACATGTGACACTCTAGGTCCTCAAGTGCCTAGCCAGCTTACTCCTTCCCTACGCATTTTCAGCTCTCTCAAGATCCAGGACTCCCACTACCAGGGTTGAGCTGATGAAAGGAACCACTTTAGCCTTGGTCAGTCTCTCTCCTTCATCCTATGAGTAAAGGCCAACAAGAGCCCATGAAGATGATGTACTTAAGTTCCTCAGATCCAGGCCTGATGGGGATATAAAGGATAATGGCTCTGGATATATGGATTCCTCCAATGCCTCTCCATTCAGCTTCCCAAGATGCCACTGAGCTTGGGTAAGGCAGATGCCCATTCTCAGACCTGTGATGTTGTGTGGATCTTGAGAGAGCTGAAAATGCATAGGGAAGGAGTAAGCTGGCTAGGCACATGTGAATAAAGAGGAGAGATATCATTGATTGTTTTTCTTGCACCCATGACTCATTTCCGGTATTTTTGTCCTAGTCTTTTGTACTAGGAAATAGGAAGTCTGCCAGCTTCAAATGATTCATGAAGCAATTCCCTCAAGGGGGTTATGCTCTTCGTCTTGTAGGTTGGGGATGAGGTGGTGGTAAGTAGTAGAAGTGAAGTATCCGTAGAGTTGCTCCCCAAACCCATCAGCATTTTAACTTTCATGGACTTTTGAGTTGTCAGAAGATTTTTCAGGTATCTCATGCTGGTATAGAAGTGGCACTGTGTTTTTTTTTTAAGCAATTGGGGCTAAGTAACTTGCTCAAGGTTATACAGCCAGTTATTTGTGGGTGTGGTGCTAAGTATCTGAGCCCAGATTTGATCCCCAGGTCATCCCAACACTGGAGCCGGTGCTCTTATTTGCTGTGCTACCTGGCTGCCCCTTGACATTGTTCTCTTCAAGGTGTACCTACAGATCCTGCCATACCAGAAAAGTGATAAGTTTTGTTACCAAGTTTGAGGACCAAACAATCTAAACATAGAGAGGGACTCATGACTGGAAGGTCAACAATCAGAAGGTTAATCTCTTTATTTTTTTGGCCATGACTTACTGGTAAATACAGTCTACTAAAGTGTAAGGAAGGTAGAATGTGGTAATGAATGAAGTACCCCTGTCAGTGGTATCTCATATCTTTTGAAGTAAATCATTTGAGCTCCAGGAAAACAATTGATCCTTGACTCTGAGTATCCTGTCTGAGGAAGCTTGGGTGGTACTGCAAGTTAGTACAGAAGCTTTGGGACTGCTGAGCTGCTGCCCAAGCCAGAAACAAATGAAGGAACATGGTCCACCCAGCTATTTCCCCAGTGCTCGGGCAAGCAGGGGGATTAACTTTTCTTTCCCCTTCTCTTCTATGGAAGCCATACTTGATCCTTTCACTTGAGAAAAGAGGTGTTAAGTCCTCTTTTGAGCCTAAATTAGATTTTAAGAATTTGAATGTCTAGTTAAAAAAAAAACTTCAGTGTTTTCTCTTTTAATACACAGGAAATTCAGGGTAAAGGGTGACAAAGGCAAAACATGAAAGTTCATTCTATCTTCCAGGATGCATTTAGACACATCATGCTGAGAAATGGCAGAGAGGGAATAAGGGTATAGAAGAGACCTCCTCAGAAGGAGTGGTTTTCAGCCAAGATTGGAGCTCTCTGTCCCACCCACCCCAATGACCCAGTCAGAAATACTGCTTTTAACCTTGGTCCTTCCTCTGTGCTGTGCACCCAGTGATCAACTCAGTGGTCTCAGTCTTGTTCCCTGCAAATCATGTCGGTCTGAAAAGAGAATCCATCCTTGTAGTATTGTCAGTCAGTACCATGCCTTTGTTCTTTCCACTCAAGGCAAGGCCTGTCTCAGTTACTACAAGGCCTTCTACTACCCCTTCTTTGCTACTCAGGTAATACATGTACTATCAAGGCTTCCCTATTATATTGGCACATCTGGGCCCCAAGACTAGATGATTCCTCCTCTATAGATTTATTGTCCCTATTTCTAACTTTAAATATCTTAGGAACCATGGGATGATGCCATGGAATGGAACCATGGAAATCTAAATAAATATGTATACTTGAAAAAGAAGAAAGAAAGAAAAGAGTGAGCATTCTGAGAGCATAAGCAGCTAGACTCACATTGAGAGGGGGGGAAAGCATGTTTTAGTAATTATATACATTTAGTTGACAATGCAATTAGTAATTAAGGTAGACTAATTTATATGGTTGAAACTTTACAACTCAACCTACAAAACTTTGTACTAAGTCAATGAGTCACAGGAAAAAAAAGATACTGGAAACTATGACAGAGAAGAGTAAAAGAGGGGTGGCTAGGTGGCGCAGTGAGTAAAGCACCGATCCCAGAGTCAGGAGGACCCAAGTTCGGTTCCAGCATCAGACAGTTAACACCCACACAAAAAAACTAGCAGTGCAACCTTGGGCAAGTTACTTAACCCCAATTGCCCTCCAAAAGGCAAAAAAAAAATAAAAGAGTAAAGGACATAGAGACAGAAATTCAGTGAGGGAGAAGGATACATATTTTAAAAAAAGAGAGAAAAACAGGATAATAAAAGGACATAGAGAGAAGAGATAAAAAAGACAATTCCAACTTAAGTAATATTTAATTAAATAACCTTAACAGAGTGTTTGATTTGGCAGTAGATAGAGAGCTAGTAAGTCAGGTAGACATTGGTTCAAGTCCTGTTTCTGGCTGGCAATATATGCCTAACATATACTGGCTAATTTATTCTGGGTGGCTGTTTGTCCTTCTCATTGTCTTTTCAATGATTCAAACACAGGTTTAGTACAAAAGAAGAAAAAAATGAAACAATGCCAAATGGAGGCCCAAAGATTAAAATAAGGGATGGTTCTTTTCTCCATGGAGCTTATAATATAGTAAAGGTTATCACAAAATTGAATACTTGGATGAATCTGAAATCCTTGAGGGTACTCCCACCAACAGGACAGATTGTATAATTTCTTTGTTTCTTTTCATATTCTATTAATAAACCAACAGATCAATAAATAATTTAAGAACTTATTACACTTATGTGCCAGGTGTATGCTAGTGTCTATAGACTTCAGCTAGACACTGAAGATAAAAAGACATACTTGAAGACATTGCATTCAGTTAGGGGTGGAGTGGAGAAAGGGAATACTATCTACACTAATCTATGTACAAAATAGATACAAGTTTATTTGGTGGAAAGACCCACTTGCAGCTGGTGAGGTCAGGAAAACTTCATATAGGTTGTAGCCTTTGAGTTGAGACTTAAAAGAAAAATGAGAGAAGGAAGAGTGTTCCAAACTTGGGAGATTATGTCTAGGCACAGGAATGGAAGATGGAATATCACATGCAGAAAATGGCTAGAAGGCCAGTTTGACTGAACTTCAAAGTTGTTGATTGGGATTAATGCATAAAAAAGCTAGAAAGGTAAGTTGTAGACAAGATGTGAATTCCCATCCCATATCTTGTATAAATACTCTATAGGGGATGTACATAGCATGTTGGCTCTTTGAATATTCAATGTAGCACTTGAACTGTCAGTCCATTATCCCCCATCTTGTTACATCACCTCTTTTATCCCATTATATATTAAGATACAGATTTTTAAAGGGGATATAATATCTATGAGAAAAAGTATGTTTCAATGGAAAGAACAGTGCTCTGGAACTTGGGGGAGGGGCATGGGTTCAATCACATCACTACAACTATATAACTATTTGCCCAAGATCATTAATGTCCCCTGTGCCTTATTCACTCAGTTTGTAACATGAAGGTGTTGCTCTAAATTACCTTAAAATTTTCTCCTTTTCTAAATGTATGGATCCTTTATTATCCTATAACAATGATGCTAATGTACATTGATATATGGTGCTAACAAAAGAAACGAAGACAAATGAAGTCCATGGGAAGAAGGCTTGATGCAGAACACAAACTTTGAGCTGGGCCTCAAAGGGTAGAAATTCAACAAGTAAAAATTAGTGTGTGGGGTGATCAGGGAGAGTTTGGGATAATAGAAACTACATGACTCAGGGCTTCAGGTTGAACAGATACTGATGTGTAGAAAGCAGGGGTTCACTTTAATTCTTGTACTAGATGTGTAGGGAAGAGTTTTGTGAGGCAAAGGTTTGAAAATGAAATAATGTTAGACACATGACAAATGGAAGAGATACATATAAAAGAAAAAAGAAAGGAAGAAATAGGGTGGGAGGAGTGAAAAAAAGGCAAGATTCTAGAAAGAGAAAGTGTTCTAAAGTGATTGTTAGTCCGTGTTTACATAGGGATTCATTTGTCCTGTGGAATTTAGAGGACATTACCAATTTTTGACAACTGGATTGGTGTCTATATATCATAAATTCCTCAAAATCTCAGAATTCAATCAAGTGACCCTTAGAATTTCCTGAGACTTTTCTTTTTTGTTTGTTTATTTTAGCTCACCTCTGTCTTTTTCTTAAATTGAACTTTCCTTGTACTGGCCACTTGAGTAACAGGGGGAGGGGAGACAGCTGTGTGGGGGTGGGGTCTCCCCAACATTCCATTTATACACAAAACAAGCACAAAGCCACTATTTCAGTTAGAAGTTGGCGGCACTGGGGAAGGGGAAATCCTGGGGTTGTCAGTTAAAAAAAATATTGGCCTCCCCTCATTTGGATATTCTGGAGGGCCTTGGTCTCCTACAGTTCAAAAGGAATGAGAATATCAAAGGTGGTTTGGGAAGACCAGAGCAATCTGGGTGATGTGCCAGGGGGTTGGGTGGGGGGGTGGTCAGAGGTTGAGAGCAGCTTGGCAAATGGCTGAAAGGATTGCCCTGCCCCTGGTAGGATCCCTCAGTCCCTTGGGTCTGTCAGAAAGGGGGCAGACTGCTCCCCCACTGGGCTTGGGTAGCCCCAGGAGGGGGGTTGGAGGTGGTAGACTCATGAGGGCTCCCCCTCCTGGGAAATCATGGGTACTGTACCCCAGTTTCTGGGTCAAGGTACAATGGTCCTTCATTTCCTCATGTATTGACTTGTAATTGGTGTTTCATTCCTGTCAGTTTCTTCTTGATGTCATCTTTAGAGCTCAAATAGATGATTTTGCTCTTGATGGCGACACAATCAGGGGCCCAGAAGAGGATCACCAGGTCCTCCTTCTGGCTTTCCTTGGTCTCATGGGTAGCATAGTGGAAGTCCTTAAAGGGCAGCATCTTGACAAAGGTGTTGTAGGGAGTCATCCACAGTCTACCCACGTCACCCATGGGGATACATCTCCTTGTCCTCCTACATCACGATTTCTTCTTATCCTCGGTCAGGCAGAACAATATGGCCTTCTGGTGTTTCTTCCTCAAGTACAGAGGACTTGTAAACCTGCATGTTGTAGAACAGCATGATCACTTCATCCCAGACAGCCATCACAGAGGCCATATTTCTGGAAAGGTGCAAGGGAGGGAGCAAGCAAGGGAAGGATTGTGAGGGAGGAAACGAGGGCCACAGTAGAGGAGGGCAAGCATTGCTTCTTTCCATGTTTTTGCCTGGAGCCAACTGAATTTGACCTCCTCCTGCCCCTTCTGTTTAGTACGAGCTGCACCATTCCCTGAGACTCTTTCAGAGGGCACTTGATATCAAAACTATTTTCATCATAGTTCTAAAATGTTTTAATTTCTAGTATGGGAAACATTGAATAATATAATCCACATAAATAAAAGCTCTTTGAATAGGGCCATCATTTATAATTTTAAGGGTCCAAAGAGGTGTTGAGACCAAAAAGTTTGAGAACCAGTGCTCTAAGCCTTAAATACAAAATTCAAGTTTCTAATAGGTTAACAGCATCCTCTAGTCTAGAACAATACCCAAGTAAGTTGATCACAGTTAGTTACACAAGCATCTCCCCTCAGCTCTATCTTTCAAGGAGAAGGAATGATGTCTTTCAAACATCCCACAAGCTGAAAGCCCCAAGGAGAGATTGTATGGAAGTCCATGGACATGCTGTTATCCTACTAAGTGAATTTGGATGCTTTGAGTTGAAGAATAAAGGGAACAGTAGAACAAATAGTACTGTACTCCTGCAGATTGTGCAGTGTGATTGCACACTTGGCAGCCTTCCATGCATGACTAGGCATGAACATTTTTTTTTAAAGCAATCGGGGTTAAGTAACTTGCTCAAGGTTACATGGCCAGTTATTTCTGGGTGTGGTGCTGAGTATCTGAGCCCGGATTTGATCCAGGTCATCCCGACACTGGAGCTGGTGCTCTTACTCACTGATCCACCTGGCCGCCCCTTAGGCATGAACATTTTTGCCATCTACCCTACTGGGATGGTGATTGTCTCAAATGAGATAATGCATGCTAGCTCTGTGCTATGGCATGCCTTAGCATAAATAAATGCTATATTTTAAATTACTGGTCACTATCAAATCCTAGGCTGAAGTTATAAGCTTGGGATAATTTGTTAATTAAGATGCTAGTATTAGGTACATGCCTGCTCACTATGTGATAGGAATTGTGCAAGAAAGAAGGCTTCAATTAGAACTAGAAGTCTTGGGTTTAGATCCTGGTTCTGCTATTTCCTTCATATAGGAGCTTTGCCAGTTATTCAACTTCTTTGTGTTTCATTTTTTTTTATCTGCAATACTTTGAGCTAGAAAACTTCTCTAGTCCTCTGATCTTTTGATAATAATATTATGAGAACAATAACAATGTCCCATGAAAAATAAGTGAAGAGAAAGGACAAAACAGTGCAGTGGAAGTCAGATAAAATGTGTCAATGACTCTTAGGACCAACATACATTTGTCCTAGTGAATCAGGGAAATGGTTGTAGTCCAGGTGAACGAGGTTATATTAAATAATAGTTTTGGCAAAAAGTAAAAGGTATGTCAGACAAGGATAATCAAAGACTGAGGACAAGATCTTTCTCATAGTAAAGAAATAAGTTCTACTTTCATTAACCTGTCAGAGAAAACATAGATATGGAGATAAGTACAGGACATTGAGAAACCCAGAAGCTTCTATGCTTGTCTCCAGTTTTGTATCTATCATTGCAAATTATATTTGTGTACTTGAATATTTCAAAGATCTATATTTTAATTCATAAAAATGCTGCATTTCTACTAATATACAACAGATAGTGGACCATGGTATATGGTTTAATGATACTCTATGGCCAAAAGCAAAGAAACAAAAACTTGTTGTTAGTTATTGTTTTGTTTTTCCCTGATGAGCTTCCAGGGGTGATGCCTGCAAAACTTTTTTTTTTGGTCAAACCTTGTCATTTCTACTTTTGCAACATCTCTCGCATATGTTTGCTTCTTTCCATACATATAGATTTTGAATAGGAACTTATCACCTGTTTCTTGGATTAGGCAATAGTCTTCTAATTGGTTTCTTTTTTTTTCCAGGTCTTTTCAACTCAGATTTATTCTCTGTTCAGTTGATAAAGCAATTGTCTTAAAATGCATATCTGACCATGCCCCTCAAACTACTGTATAAACTCTAGTGACTCCCTGTTACTTTCAGGATGAAATAACTGTCTTTTCTCCTCACCTATACCTTCTGAATGTCATACTTTTCTTTGAGATGCAGCTTAAATCCCATGTTTTCTGGGATAATTTACAGATTCCACTTGATATTATTTCTTTCCCTCTGACATTACCTATTATCCTCCCCTCTCTCTCTTTCTCTCCCTCCCTCCATCCTCCCTCTTTCTCTCTCCCCTTCCTCCATTTCTCTCTGTGTCTCTCTGTCTCTATGTGTATGTATGTAGTAGTAGTAGCAGTAGTATGAGTAATCGTTTATGTGAATAGTAGTAGTAGGTATCTACTTATTTACATTTTGTCTCCAGATGTATTCAAAAGCCAGCTTAAACCAACTCTAGAGAGCCTAATGTTAAATTTTCAATGTGAGCATTTACTATTCTCTAAAAGTCAGGATTTGAATTATTGTTATTGCTGTTGATTATAATGATGATTTCTGGACTTAAGGAAGTGGCAATGAAAATGTTAATAGTATTTTAAAGTTTAATATGTGTTACTTTTCTCTTCAGAAAATTGGTTGTTACATACTTATCAGCGCACCACTGGTTTTCTCCCCCATTCGAATAGTAAGTGCTTGAGAATAGCAACCACTTTGTTTGCCTTTCTTTGTATCCCCAGCACTCTGTATGTCTGCCACATATTGAACACTTAATAAATGCTTGACAACCTGATAACTGCCTGAATGACTTGATATGAATTATCAGTGTTTGTGCTATACTTACATATGCTTCAGAAAGATGGTCTTCTGCAGTGCAAATTGAATAATGTTTATTTAGAGAACATAAATGAAATTTTATCTGGATTATGAGTCTGCAACAAAATAAGGAAGTAAAAAATTGTAAAGCCAAGTAGAAGCAGCTTTCCAGAGCACTGCTGCTGTGAACAGCTTTCAAGCTTCTGATTACACAGTATATAGTGAACTCTATTTATTCAGTAACAAATCATAGGAAAATATTCACAGAAAATAAAAATACAGCATTCACCATGTCACAACTCAACAACTTAACACTAAAATGGCCACATAGTTTTCACCAAAGTGGTCTTTTCATCTTGACTCAAGGCAGGCTCTCAGCTTCCATGTTTCCTCTTCCTTGGTCCCAGCTCCTGCCCAAATCTAACAAACTGCCACCTGAGTTCAAAGGTTCAGACAGCTCCCAGTTCCTTGTCCAGCTCTCCATGCAGTTCCTGTTCCATACTGAAGCTCACAGTGTCTAATCCACCTCAAGTCATTCACAGTTTCTGTTCCTGTGAAGACAAGGCTTAACAAAGGCACAATAACATTCATTTACATTGCTGGCATCCTCATCAAGTTACTTTCTTCCTGTGAAATAAATGTAGACCCTAAACAGACAGACAACATACCAACACCACAGTCATTCTTCCTCTGGCAGCTCCAGCTGGCCATCGGAAGTTGTCAGCTGCTCTGACTGGTTCTCAGAAGCTCTCAGCAGAAGTTTTGGCTGGCTCTTAGAAGAAGCTCTGCCACCATAAGCTATGTTCTCAAAATCAAAATCACTTTCAACAGCCTGGGCCTCTCCTCCTCACCTTCTAAGTAGTTTGCTCCAAGAAGTTCTGACTCTCCAGGTTGTGCCTTTCCTTATATAAGATATTAGCTCCTCCCTGTTCCAACCCTTCCAGTTATGTCAGCAACAGTGGTTCATACTTTCTGTTTCTTAACAGAGGCTTAATATAATTAACTTGAAACTAAGTGCTGAATACCTGTTTATTTGCCAAGACAAGGGGATCTTCAAATTCCATTACTATTACAACAATTTATCAATTACTCAAAGCTAAGATCCACTATATGGACCCTGGAAAACAACTAAAAGTAAAAGAGAGACCAGAACACACTTATAAAAATCTACACTTAATAAAAAATTAAATCCCTACTAGATTTTTTGAGCGGTCATAGCAAAAAGGGTAAAAAGGAAATCTTAGTCAGTGACTGAGAATTATGAGGCAATCTCTAGAACCAGAAGAGAATATGGGTCTATGTTGACCCACATTCCATTACTGAGTTCTATATTTATGTTTTTCCCTTTCTGTTTGGTTACCTCCAGTTCATCAAATATTACATTTCTCTGTGCAATGGATATAAATCTTCATGGCACTGTCCAAGTTCTATTGCTGATATTTATCTTAGTACACAAATGTATGAAGTCAGCTTAATACACTGTCTTATAAGGAACTGAGTCTTAGTAACTCTGAGGAAAATATTTGAATTATTCTTTTTTTTTAATAATCCATTTTACTTTATTTTGTAGAGCTGAATTACCAAAACCAAAGAGTCAAAAGAAGAACATTAAATGCAAAGAGAGGCACCCAAAGTCCATTTTTTTCACTTTTATATTATCAATGTATGACACACACACACACACACACACACATGATACAAAATATTCTTTTCCATTTTAAATATTTTCAAGGTTTTCATTTTTGGATCTATTTGTGACTGCTTTATTCAACTTCCAAAATCAGGCATATGTGGAATTGTAGACCAGAAGAAAGCTGGTCAATGATAACAATAGTACAATGGTATATAGTTAAGCCCTTAACAAACATGATGGTGTACAGAATTTTATAATGAAATTTTCATACCATAAAATTTTATCAGTTGTTTCCCTTTACCTTATTGCGGTTTACCTTGGGAACTTTCTTTTTTTTGATCATAGCTTTTTATTTTTTAAATTAAATTTTATTTTTATTCTTAGATTTTACATCATTGATTTCCACAAGATTTGAGTTACAAATTTTCTACCCATCACCCCAAAACAGACATCCCACTGTATATCCCCTCCCCCAAGCTTCTCTCTCCCATATCCTTCCCCATCCCCCCCACTGACTTTCCAATAGGGCAAGATGGATCTCCATACCCCAGTGCCTGTATATCTTATTTCCCAGTTGCATGTTTAAAGAAATAACACTATATATAATAACATATATATATATATATATATATATTTTAAACATTTGATTTTATAACTTTAAATTACAGATTCTTTCCCTTCCTCCTTCATCACCCACCCTTACTGGGAAGATAAGCAATTCAATATAGGTTGTACATATGTAGCTATGCAAAACATTTCCATAGTGGATATACTGTGAAAGACTGACTATATTTCTCTACCTTCTATCCCACCGCCCACTTATTCTATTCTCTATTTTTACACTGTCCCTTTTCAAAAGTGTGTGCTTCTAACTACCTTCCCCCCCAAGCTGCCCTCTCCTCCATTATCCCCCCTACTCACCTAAAGGGCAAGATACCCTATTTAGCATGTATGTCATTACCTCCCTAAGCCAAATTCAATAAGAGTAAGGTTGACTCATTCCCTTTTGCCTTCCCGTTCTTCCACTCCATTGTAATAGTTTTCCCTTGCCTCTTCTATATGGGTCAATATACCCCATTCTGTTTCTCCCCATCTCCTCTCATTATATTCCTGTCTCACCTCTCAATTTTACCTTTAAAGTGTCATCCCTTCCTATTCAATTGGTCCTGTGCCCTTTGTCTATGTATACCTGTACACATATATACACACATTCACATATGTATGCATATGCACATATGCCCTCCTATATAGACATATTTATGTATGTATACATAAACATATATGTATACATATACATACATACATATATATGTATACACACATTTATATTCCCTTCAACTATCCTCATACTGAGAAAACTTTCATCAGTTACAATTATCATTTTTCCATGTAGGAGTATAAATAGTTCAACTTTGATAAGTTCCTTATGATTTCTTTTCCCTGTTTACTTTCTCATGCTCCTCTTGCTTCTTGTGTCTGAATTTCAAATTTTTTATTCAGCTCTGGCTTTTTTCATCAAGAATGCTTTAAAGTCCTCTATTTCATTGAAAGACCATACTTTCCCCTGAAACAAGATACTCAGTTTTGCTGGGTAGGTGATTCTTGGTTTTAATCCCAGATTCTTTGACTTCCAGAATATTACATTCTAAGCCCTTTGATCCCTCAATGTAGAAGCTGCCAGATTCTGTGTTATCCTGATTGTGTTTCCACAATCAATGTTCAATTTTTTTTCTTCCTGGCTGCTTGTAATATTTTCTCCTTGACCTGGAAACTCTGGAATTTGGCTATAATATTCCTAGCTTTCTTTTGGAGATCTTTTTCAGGCAGTGATCAGTGGATTCTTTCAACCTCTATTTTGCCCTCTAGTTCTAAAACACCAGGGCAATTTTCCCTGAGATTTTCTTAAAGGTGATTTCTAGGTTCTTCTTTTGATCATGGCATTTAGGTAGTCTAATAATTTTTTAATTATCTCTCCTGGATTTATTTTCTAGGATAGGAGTTTTTTCCAATGAGATATTTCACACTGCCTTTTATTTTTTCATTTGTGTTCATATCTTTTTAATAGTATCTCGATTTCTCATAAAGTCATTAGCTTCCTTTTGCTCCAATCTAATTCTGAAGGAATTATTCTCATCAGTTAGTTTTTGCAATTCTTTTTCCATCTGGCAGATTTGGCTTTTTAAGGCATTCTTCTCCTTATTTGCTTTTTGGGCCTCTTTTGCCATTTGAGTTAGTCTATTTTTTAAGGTTTTATTTTCTTCAGTCATGATTCCTTTTTCATGATTTTCTTGCATCATTCTAATTTCTCTTCCCAATTTTTCCTCTACTTCTCTTATTTGGTATTCGAAATCCTTCTTAAGCTACTCTATGGCCTGATATTTATCTTGGAAGCTTCCGTGCAGGAGTTCTGACTTTGTTGTCTTCCTCCATCTTCATGCTTTGATCCTTTTTGTCCCCAAAATAGGAATCCAAATTTGGATTTCTGCACTTGCTTTGCTTCTTTTGCTTGCTCATATTGCCACCCAATTACTTGACTTTTTATCAATAGTAGAACTCTACTTCTAGAGAGTGCTTTGTCCCAAAGCGCTGGGGTTTTTGCAGCTATCGGACCTATTAATTGTATGCCTTCTTGAAGCCTCCACAGGCTCTGGTATCTGGCCACATACCCCAAGACCTCCACCCAAGACAGCGAACCAGATACAAGCAGGTTAAAGCAAGAGTGATTACCCCTAAGAATGGTTGCTTGGTCTGCCTATGATCTGCAGGCCAGGAGCTCTGAACCACCCAAGTGGTTGTGGCTGCATGCTGGCCATAAATAAAGCCTCCACCTCTTTGCCTTCTCACCCTAGGGGGCAGAGTCCGGACCACACCCTGTTCCCAAAGTCCACACTGACTTTTTACTTTGCCTTTGGCATTTATGGGTGGATAATTCTGGAAACTTCCACAGCTCCTGGTGATTCACTCTCCCAAAACCCCTATAGGTACACTTGGTTGGGGCCACCCTAAAGCTAAATCTGTGGGCAAACACGGGGCTTGTCTCTGCTCCCAGTGTGCTTCTATGGACCCTTTCTGCCCCTGCTGGGCTGTCTTCTATGGGATATTGGCTTCTGTCACTTTGTGGGTTCTGTAGCTCTAAAGTTGGTTTAGATTCATATTTAATAGGTATTTGAGGTGGATATAGGAGGCGTTCATGGAGTTGTCCTGCTTCTACACCACCATCTTGGCTCTCTGAATTACTTTTGTCCATAGAAATACATGCCTTCTAATGCTTGAAATTAATTTATTGTATAAGCTTATAGGGTAAATATTAAATATGTACCAGTCACAAGATTTCATCTAGCCAAAGCAATAATTGGGAGTAAGGCTCCAAAAAATAAACGATTATCTGCCCAGTACCAATTTGACATGAACAAAGGCATAATGTATACTAAAACATTTATTAAATGGATTATTTCTTCAAATAACTTAAATTCCTTCAGATAAAGATATAGCATACACATATAGTATAGATATTGCTTATGCCTGGGAAGAGATGTAGCATGGGATGATCAAGATGAGAATGAAATATAGAGAACAAAGTAGAAAAAATAATTACATTCAGAGGTAAAAGATATCCCCACACAAACATAAAGTATTTACCTGGAAAAGCTTAAAAGAACTGATGCTGATTGAAAAGAGTAGAACCAGGAGAAATTTGTACACAATTACAGACACAACGTATGTGTGATGACCAACTTTGATAGACTGGACTCTTCTCAGCAATGCAGTGATATAAGTCAATCCCAAAAGACTCATGATGGAGAGAAATATGTGCATCCAGAGAAAGAAATAAGTTTATATCCAGGTGGAAGCAAAATACCTGACCTTTTTTGTTCTCTTATTTGGTTTTATGTCCTCTTTACCATTTTTCATTCCAGCTGGTACAATCCGTCCTTATAACCTGACTAATGAATAATGTGAAAGTATTTACAGATCCTATACTTGACTATAAGCCGCCATGGGGGGAGAGGAGGGAGGAGAACAAAATGTGAAACTCAAGGAATTGTGGAATTGAATCCTGTAAACTAAAAGGAAACAAACAAATTAATAAAAAAAAGAAAAAAACCTCATTTATTTCAAAAATGCTTAAAGACTAACTACAATTATAAAAAAAACCCATAAGATAACAAGAACCCCCCAAAACATGGAAAAAATCTTAGATTAGATTAGCAAAGAATCAAGAAAGTCAAGGAAATGGCTCAAAGAAAGGATTGGGACATCTTTGAATAAAAGTGATACACTATCATCATGGTTAGCCTCTAACAGACATTTATTGGAAAATATTTCTCTGGATCATGGGTCTGCAACAAAATAAGGAAGTGAACAATTTGTCAACAATATTATTATATAATATTTATATTTATAATAAATATTTATAATAAATGTATAATAAATATTATATGATAATATATAACAATGTTATTCTGAATAACAAAAAGTACCTATAAAGTTGAAAGCTAAAACCAGCAATTAATATTAAAGGCGGTGGTATTCTTTCAGCTAGAGAAAAAAAACTCAAGGAAAGCTTTATATTTCTAATATGTATTGGATGATTGTAGGACACCGTGAGTCAGAGAAGGGAAAGTCATTTTAAAAGCTAGTTGTTCACTATCTCCAGCAAGGGACACATTTGAATTTTGTGCTAACATTGTATGAGATTAATTTTAGGTTTAGGGATAATTTAAATAAAAACAAGATAGCAGCAGTTTATTTAACAAATTTAAGCATAGAGATAATTTTGATATAAGTAAGATTGTTCTAACACCAAGAAGAAATTGAATATTGGAATGGGACTCAAAAGGAGGATTGAGAATTTCTTTTCCAAAATGTTACGATGGTAAGGAGTTTCATATTTTGGCTGTTTAATGTGGCATCCTTTCTGAAATTTGGGGGATAAGATAAATTATCTTTTAAAGTTAACGTATAGCCCTGTTTTTCTATGAGCACATTTCTATTTTCTAGTCAACAAGTGACAAAGCTTTGAATGATAAATTACAACTACAAAATGCAAGGCACTAAAATTGTAATAATAGTTTTACTGGTGCACAAGATGATGATGTTGAAGCAGTATTTAGAAGTCTGCAGATGAAACTAAATTAAGTGGAATGGTAATAACAAACAGAATGTATTCATAAGCAGAGGGATTTCAACCATTTAATTACCTTATTGTGCTAACATGATAAATGCACCTGGACTCAAATCAGTGGTAAATGATGGGTCATGAAGAAAAGTATTTCAAGACTTCAGCATATGCTCAACAAAATACTGTTTCCAATATAAAGTCAGAAGTAATGCCAAAATCAGTTCCATGGACTGAAAGCATAAGAAGTAGAATCTTATTTTCAGCCAAAACCTGAGGAGGGGAGACCTACTTTTGGAACATGAATTAGGCATTTTTGTAGGTAATTTCATGCTCTTTCTGACTACTTGGGGGAGGGGGTGTATTTCATGACTGAGGGAAGTATTTTTGTCTATTAGACTGTCCCACAGAAACTTATCACTCACAAACTATGCATTTCACTAAAGAATTACCATAGGGAATTCGCATGTTTCTTCTCTCCTCAGCCCTCTCCACTGCCCCGAAAAATATTTTTTGCATCATTCAGGCTTCAAAGTGAAGGTTTTATCATCGTACCTAACTTTTTAACATATCCATCCTCCTTTATATCTACCTATCCAATCATGTCTAATGTCAGAGATATATTTACATCAGCTGATTAACTAGAGGTGAAAGGTGGATAAGAAAACAGATGCAGAGCAATTAAGTGATCTGCACAAGATCTTGCAAGTGGTGGAGTAGAACTCAAATACAGGTGATCTCTAAGGAAGTAAAGTATAAAATGTTTAAGATTGAGCATGCACTTTTACATCCAAATAGTAATCAATAGATTTAAAATTGTTTCAAATGTTTCTATAATATGAAACATCACCCCCTGAAATCTTACACTTATTATTTATCCACTTACTAAACCCTTTGATCATCCATTATGCAAAGGGAATATTCAGCCAAGCCTTGTTGACTTGAACTGGCACACATTCAGAATAAGTTGGATGTGAATGAAAATTAGACATGGTTATGCAGTATTAAAATTAAATTCAGCTACACAAAATTTTGAGAAAGTGTTTCATACAAACTTGTCTGGTTCTGGAGCATAAAAAGTTCATGAATCAAGGTCATGTTCTAGAATCATAGAATCTGAGAACTGGTAATCTGATGGAATACATAGTCTAATTTCATTTTATAAATGAGGGGAAGAAGATACCTTGGCTTAGTAGAAAGAATAATGAATTCAGAATCAGAAGGTCTGGGACAAATCACAAATTTTTCTAATTACTTCTACTTGCTACTTATATGAAATTAGACAAGTCATAATCTCTCTCAGTTTCATTATCCTTATTTGAAAAAAAATTTAATTTTAATTTTCAATATTCATTTTCATAAGATTTTGAGTTCCAAATTTTCACCCCATCTTTCCCCTCCTCCCCACTCCAAGATGGCATGTAATTTGATATAGGCTTTACACATACATTCATATTGAATCTATTTTCACATTAGCCATGTTGTAAAGAAGGATTCGAACCATTGGGAGAAAGCCAATGTAGAAACAAACAAACCAGAGGGGGGTGGGGAGAGAAAGACAGAGAGAGAGAGAGAGAGAGAGAGAGAGAGAGAGAGAGAGAGAGAGAGAGAGA
>NW_027185712.1:4540405-4541558 GCF_028583685.1 Petaurus breviceps papuanus
AGAGAGAGAGAGAGAGAGAGAGAGAGAGAGAGAGAGAGAGAGAGAGAATAATATGCTTCAATGTGCATTCAGACTCCATAGCTCTTTTTTTGGATGTGGACAGCATTTTTCATCATGAGTTCTTTGGAGTTGTCTTGGATCCTTGCATTACTAAGAAGAGACAAGTCTGTCAAATTTAGGCATCACACATTGTGACTGCTACTGTGTACAATGTTCTCCTGATTCTGCTCACTTCACTCAGCATCAGTTCATTCAAGTCTTTCTAGGTTTTTCTGAATTCTGCCTGCTCATCATTCTTCTAGCACAATAGTATTCCATTACATTCATATACCACAACTTGTCTAGACATTGCCCAATTGATAAGAATCATCTCAATTTCCAATTTTTTACCACCACAAAAAGAGCTGCTATAAACATTTGTTTGCACGTATGGGTCCTTATATATTAAACAAGCAGATTGGACTATATGGCTTCTGAGGTAACTTCTGAGGTACCTCCTGGAAGTACCTGTATCAAAGTTATTGTGATACCAGGTCCAGAGAGTTTAAGGAATTTGATCGAAGCAACACATATAGTAAATAGGAAAGTTCAGATTTTAACCTTAGTCCTATCATTCTGAATTTTTGTAAAACATTGCCAAGTCCAGTCTTTAGAGTAAAACTTGCTGAAAATTTTCTATAGACAGAAGAAAAAGAAAAAGTCCTGCAAGACAAATCAGATTTGAAGCAAACTTGTGAAACAGGATTTATTTTTAAATGATTATTAATAAACTAAGGAATAAAGCAAGCCAATTCATTAGATTTCACTGTCAGGTGCTGGTGCACATATGGTCCATGCAAGCAATCTGTTCCTGGAGACATCTGCAAAAACAAAGCTAAGCAGTCATGCCTAGATCCACACATACTTTAAGAGACAGCTGCTTCTACTTGGAGGAAGGTGAAAATGGTATACTCAGCTCCAAACCTGGGATGATAAACTTTCCATTTACTGAAACATACACAAAAATATATTCCCCTTAAAAATGGAAGGAAGGAAAGAAAGAAAGAAAAATAATCTGAAAATGGTTGTTAGTTCTTTTAGAAAAATACAATATTCAAATACAAAAGAAAGTCGTGGTTCCCCATATTTGGGAGGGTATTATGAGTAAAGTTAA
>NW_027185712.1:4541568-4545137 GCF_028583685.1 Petaurus breviceps papuanus
ACAGGGTAGAAAATTCTTTATTGCTTTATGAAGCAGTCTTCACAGCACAATGCATGATATAACAAGGTAAAAGAAAGGAATGGATAAAGAAATGAATCAGATATTAAAATAATTTTGATTTCAAATTTACAATTAAGGATGAAATAAAATATTTTGTAAACAAATCAGAAAATCCAATGTCAACTTATTTGATAAGATCCTATATCTATCAGCTTACTCTACCACATTACACCTTAAAAAATTATTTTCCATAAAAGGCAGTAAAGCTGTCCCTAGGACTTGACTGATTCCTTCCTTATTTGAAACAGCTTCCCATTCACGTAAGGACAAACATGAGACAACTTATATGAACTTGGGGCCCTGCTGGCTTAATAAATTTCTGAATACCATGAGGTCTCATACCCTGCCATCCCAATGAATTACATTTCAATATAGAGAAGGGGGAGGCAAGTTGTCTCTAGAAGGTAAGCATCACTGGATCCTTGCTGAATGCCTTTGCTATTTAAGGTCAACTCAAGTTATTTTATTATCTATACAATGACCTGTCTCAACTCATCCCCAAACCAAGAGTGAAGTGAGATATTCCTGATGTCTGTCCCAACCTCAATATCTGACATAGTCAGTAATTTGGATGAGAAGAATTTGTGGTTCCCTCCATCACTAACTTTGGAGAAAGACCATTAGATGGTAGGGGTAACCAAATGATCAGATATTTCGTGGGGGGACTACATGCAGCAAGGTTCTGATGGATGCAAAACAACAGCAACAACAACAAGAGAATCTCGTGAAGGTGAAGTGATTATTTTATTTAAACTGCATATTTACATAGGCTGGAACCAATTACTATATTTTAAATAATTATGATTTTGAATAGCTAACTATACTATAACGCAGTTATATGAAATATATGTGTATATAATGTTTTAATGTATAAAATATAACATTAATTATCATTTCAAATGCATGGCAGTATTTCATAGGATTAATTATTAACATTCATTGGGACCTACCAGGACAGACTGCCTGTGGGTTTCCCATCTTTCTCCCTACATAGCTCTATCAGCATTTCCCAAGAAATGGTAAACATCTGGGGCAGCTAGGTGGCACAGTGAGTAGAGCACGGACCTTGGAGTCAGGAGGACCTGAGTTCAAATCCGACATCAGACACTTAACACAAAAACTAGCCATGTGACCTTGGGTAAATCACTTAACCCGAATTGCCCTCCAAAAAGCACCAAAAAATGGTAAACATTAAATAGTATGATTGGTTCATGGATTCATAGTTTTGACCTTTGAAGGGACCATAGAGATTATTCAGTCTAACCTCTTTCCTCTTTATACATATGCAGAAACTGAGGCACAAAGGTGTGGGAACTTGCATAACTCACACAGTTAAGTGGTTAAATTAGGACTGGAACTAAGATTCTCTCTGCACCTCACCAACGCCAACATGAAGAGACCCCATGGCATTGAGAGGAAATGAAATGTGGTGGAAACAACATCAGGATTAGAATCACGATTGCCAGACACTATTTGCCTAGCTTGATTCAGATTTTAAGCCAGTAGCTGCTTGCCCCTTAATAACAAACTGTTTTGCTCTTTAAAAAAAGTCTTATTTTGGTAGCCTTACTTAGAATAAGAAGATCCAAATTCAAGTATAAATAGATATGTGACATTTGGTAAAATATTTCTCCATTCTGGGCCCTGGACCTTCATCTCTAAGAGAGGGGCAATATAGTCATGCTATATAAAGGAGCAGTGTCTATATAGTAGAGTGCATGCTGAACTTGCAGTCAGAAAGACCTGGATTCATCTCCTGCCTCTGACAAATTGCTAGCTATGTATATAAGTCTCAGTTTCTCATCTGTAAAATGGACATAATAATACCCATGGAACATAATTCACAGGATTGTGAGTCTAGTATATCAAGCCTTGCAAATTTTAAAATATTTCATCAATTTCAATTATTATTATTGCCTAAGAGGCAGCATGGTATAGTGGTTATACCACTGACTTCAGATTGAGAAAGAACTAGATTTGACTCCTCTGATACATTGGCTGTGTGACCCTGGGCAAGTTACTTGACCCTATTTGCCTCAGTTTTCTCATGTGTGAAAAGTGTTGCAGAAGGAAATGGCAAAGCACTCTAGTATATTTGCCAAGAGAATGCCAGTTGGGGTCGCAAAGAGCCAGACATGACTGAAATAACTGAACAACAAAAAGGTCAGTTTTGCCAACTTGCACTGAATAAGGGAGAGTTTTTTCAACAGGATGTCCCTACACAAATAAAATCACAGATATCCCTTTCCTTCCCCCCCAAAATTACCTATATCATGGGGTTATTATAAGGACCAAATGGGAGGATGTATGAAAACAGGAGCCCAAGAGCAAAGAGGGGTTCCTATCAAGAGCTGATCTCCTTCCTCTTCCCCTCCCCAGGCCACCTACCCCTTACAGATTAAAGAGTGTTAAAGAGCCAAACAGGTATCTGCTTCAGACAACCCTCTTCTTCCTCAATACTAGCTCTCATTGCCCAGTTCTCACCAGAGACCGGGTGCTCCTTCTTAGATTTATATACTGGTTGCCTCTAACCTCCAGCCCACCCTTGCCCATCCCTGTTCATTCTTGAGGTAATGTCCAGAGGTTCACTCAAAATTTGAGATCTATGGTGTCCTTTATGACAGTCATTGGTCAAGGATCTACTTCCCTGTCATTGTTCTCCAAGTTCTATCAGGCCTTGTAACTCACACTGGGTTCTGGGCCTTTCTAGCTGCCTTGAAACTGGGCTCTCCTATATGTGTCAACTCCCTTAATTAGACTGTGAACTTCTTGAGAGCAGGCACTTTCTCTTCTTTCTTTTTGTAGCCACAGAACTTAACACAGTGTTTGACACAAGGTAAGTACTTAATGAATGCTTTTCCATTGCATGCTATCTCATTTCAAGCATATAAAGCATTTGTAACAGTAAGGCACTGTGTAAATGTGAGCTGCTCTTATCACAAGCATTGAGTAGTGCTAAAAGAAAGCACTTTGGCCTAAGGATAGTCAATGAAATAATGCCATGCAAGTGTCTGGCAAACTGGGAAGTGTTGTATGAAATGTAAGAACAATTCTAGCAGGACCAATAGTAATAATCTGAAGTGAGGTTGCCAGACCAAACCTTCAGAGGCAAAGAGACAAAGGAACTTAAATAGAAGAACTAATCTCAGACAGATTGAACCTGACAGTGGCTTATTTGTCTGTCTAGAAGACTCAAATGCTCCGGACACTACACATTGTCTGAGCTCCAGATAAACGCAATACAGGGATTCCAGATAACAACAATAAAGTCCTCCAGGACACAGACCACATTATCAGACATGGAACAAAAACATGCTTTTCTCTTCTGTGACATGACACAAGTAGGATTTCCTTCTTTCCTCTTTCTTTGTTTCTTTCTTCCTTCCTTCCTTCCTTCATCCCTTCCTTCCTTCCTTCCTTCCTTCCTTCCTTCCTTCCTTCCTTCCTTCCTTCCTTCCTTTCTCCTTTCTTTCTTTCTTTCTTTCTTTCTTTCTTTCTTTCTTTCTTTC